>NW_026694481.1:0-246221 GCF_021218885.2 Marmota monax | reverse complement strand
CAGTCTAATCCCCATCTGTTCCTTGTGTTCAGATAGTAATGTGGATTGCCTAGTTCTTGGGAAGCTGCAGAAACAATCAGAAAGTCCTTCTGTCTTCTGTAGTTCAACCTAAACCTATTAGATGGCTTATTTGCCTTGTTTTTATGAATGAGTGAAAGTCACTATCTAGTTTTCTTTTTTGTTGGAGCTAATATTTTCCGATTTAAATTGGTTTGTTCCTGTAATCTTCAGCCTCCTCTTTGGATTGTGAAATGCTCAAGTTTCTTCACATGACTGTAATTTCCCAGTGCCTAAATGACAGTCTTATTTTTCTCGTGCCATCCCGTAGACTCTAGGTTTCACATCTCAGGTCATTGTTTCTCCTGTGTTTCTTCCTGTATGAGGGGCACCATTTCAAGATTGTAAGCCACATATCTCTGCTGTGAAATAGCTGATGAGTATAGAGAGGTAAAGAGTGGGTGAAAGAGCCAGGCACAGTGGCACACACCTGTAATACCACCCACTCCAGAGGCTGATATAGGAGGCCAACCTCAGAAACTTAACAAGTTTTCCCAAACAGTGAGAAATTGTTTCCAAATTTAAAAGTTAAAAAATGGGCTGGCAATGTAGCTCAATGGTAAAGCACCACCATATTCAATTCCTTGTACCAAAATAAATAAAGCAAGAAAGAAATAGAGGGTGAAAGGAAGAGAATGTAAGTAAAAGACAGTTAAAATAAATTTGATCACATAGGGCAATTCACATTGAAATTTCTGTAAGCACCTATAGTTGCCACTCTACTGTTATTTTAGCTTGATAATGGGTAATATTCATTGAATTCTTATTATATATTGTGCATGTTTTAATAGCATAGTATTTCATCCTCAAAATAGCTTTCTAAGATTGATTAATAATGTTATCTCTGTTTTTTTAATGAAGAAACTGAGTCCCAGAGAGATTAAGTAACTTTTTCAAGGCCACACAGCTAGTAAGAAGTAGAACTGATATTCCAGTTTAGGCAGTTGTTAGATTCCAGAACCTGCTCTCACCTTTTGCTACATCCTTAGCCCTAGAACCTGCTCCCTTAATGGCCATCAGGGCCACCTCTCTAGTACACAGTAGATTGTTTACTTTGGTTTTAAAATGTCAGTCCAGACTGGCTGCAGTGGCGCAGCCTTATAATCCCAGTGACTCAGGAGGTAGGACAATCACAAGTTTGAGGCCAGTCTCAGCAATTTAGCAACCTTCAACAACTTACTGAGACCCTGTCTTAACATAAAAAATAAAATCCCTGGGTTCAATCCCCAGTACTGGGGTGGGGGTGGGATGGGGCAGGGGGTCAATTTATAGTAAATTATTACTCAGATTTTAAAAATTGCTGACTGATTGCAGTCTTATTAGATCAATGAGATTGATTTCTAAGTTGTATACTTGCTGCAAAAATATGTTCTGCCACTTCTAAAACTAAATTTGAAAATGTTGATTTATAAGCTTTTTTAAATGTAAGATCTCTGTAAGTTACTAGTGTTAATGTAAGTGTGATTATTGCCATTTTTGAAAATGCCAGTTCTTCTAATGTGTTTGAATGTAATCACTGAAAAAAAAATGTATATTTTCAGGGACAGAGCAGAATGGGCTGATATAGATCCAGTACCACAGAATGATGGTCCAAATCCAGTGGTCCAGATCATCTATAGTGAAAAATGTAAGTTTATTTTTATTAGGAAAAGGTCTATAAGTCAAACATTGTTTCAGTGTTAAATTCACAACTATGTAGCAAGATGATTGATAGGTTTTTGTCTAATAAGGATCTGAATTACTTATGATGAGTTGATTTTTTTTGTGTGACTTATTTTTGCAATTTAAAGTTTTATTTTGTCCAAAGAATGGAGATATCCTAAGTGATGAATGTTACATTATAATACATAATAGCTATTATGTGATTGTACTTTTCATTTGCTATTTAATCTGTGTGTTAGATAACAAATGAGTTACTGTTTTATTTAGAAAAAACTTTGGTTGCTGAAACATCAGCATTTTTAAATATATTTTGACAATGAATGTTAGGTTCAGTTGGAATATGTTTACTGATATTAAAATGAATGGATTATTTTCTTTGACAAAGTGTCATTCTTTCCATGATGAATGTTAAAATGCTTTGTAAATTGAAGGTCATACAAATGTTAATTGTTAGTTGTTCTAGGAAAGGGTAAATGAATAAAATGGAATGCTGGTTTTGTAATTTTGCGTGTGTGTATGGTTTTTTTTTTTTTCACTTAAAGTTTTGTTATCCAAGATCTTTCCTCTTTTACAAAAAGCATATATTTATTTATTTGCTGACTAGGAAATAATGGCAAGAAAAATTTTAAAAGAAAGAATAGTAGTGTGGGGTTTGTCCTATCAAATATTAAAAAGTACTACTAAATAATTAATGTGGGATTAGTATACAAATAAAGAGATAAATAAGGACTAAAAGTAAGTTACCAGAATATATGAAAACTTAGTATAGGATACATTTCATACCTTTATAAAAAAGATAGATTGATCAAATTAGTTTGATACAGTTGGCTATGTGTGTAGATAAAAGTTGAATTATATCCCTATCTCATAGCCTTTTTTTTTGGTAGTGGGGATTTAACCCAAGGGTTCTTTCCCACTGAGTAACATCCCAGCCCTTTGTACTTTTTATTTTGAGACAGGATCTCACTAAGTTGTTTAGGGCCTTGCTCAATTGCTGAGCCTGTCCTTGAATTTTCGATCTTCCTGCCTCAGCATCCTGAGTTGCTGGGATTACAGGTATGTGCCACCATACCTGGCTCCTATCTCCTATCTTAATGAATATGAAAATAACAGATGAACTAAAGTTCTAAAAGTTCTATTATTAGGCTAGAAGTAAAATAATTCATTAAGGATAAGATCAAAATGTATAATTACATAAAAATGCAAAATTTCCATATTTTGAGATATATGAACAGTTTACTAGAAGAAATAGAAATATCTATGAAGAATTTCAGCATTACTAATGATCAGAGAAATATAAATAACTTTTTCAGATTGATAACTACCTATAACAAAAATGTTGGGGAAACTGATAAAATCATACATTTGTATTGGAAGTAAATTATTAATCTATTGTGGAGTAGACAATACTTCAAATTCTTATATATGCCATAGTTAGCAATCACAAGGGACAAATATAGATAGGTTTGACCTATCAAAAATTACTGGGTTCGGCTGGGTTTGTGGCTCCATTGTAGAGCACTTGCCTAGTATGTATGAGGCCCTGTGTTTGATTCTCAGCACCACATATAAATAAATGAATAAAATAAAGCTCCATCAACGTCTTAAAAAAATTACTAGATAAACATATCAAAATTTAAAGTTACATGACAAAAGAATCCATGAACAAGTTAAAAAACAAGCAGCAGTGTGGGAGAAGATTATATGGTAGAAAACAAGATTGATATTTAGTATTAAAATGAATTCCTACAAAAGGATAAGGAGACTAAAAAGGTAATCCCAAAAATGGACAAAGGGTATAAACTGGTTGTTTATGGAAAAGGAAATTCCACTAGTCATTAAACAGGAAAAATCCATCATTATTAGGAATAAAATATATGGAAATTGAGAATGTCATTTTTTACCCATGAGTGAAATGGCAAAAATTAAAACTATTAAGATTCATACATTTCATACAGCTAGCCATTTTAAGAATCATTGTGGTATAGCTATTGAAATGGGAAATTTTTAGATCTTATAACCTGGCAGTACTGCTTCTAATTATATATTCTGGATTCACTTTGGCACATGGCACAGCAAGATATGTGGTAGGCTTAGAGTGTAGATTTTAGCCAGGCCACCTGGTTCAAATTCTGATTTCACCATATTGTTAGTTCTGTAACATTGAACAAGTTATTTGAACTCCCTGGACCACTCATTGTAAACTCCCTGGGCCACTCTTTGTAAACTCCCTGGACCACTGTAGAGGCCAGTGGTAGAAACTATAGATTGAGTGAATTATTCACATAAATAATAGAGCAGTGTCTGATTCACAGTAAACACCATATATATTTGCTGTTAAAATTTGCAACATTTTTTTTAAAAAGCAAGGTATTAGAAACCACCTGTATATCTTTTAGATAAAAATAAAACTTTTGTCATATAATCAAATACTACATAATATTAAAAAGTTTTAGATCTACTATGGACAGATATCAGAAACAGTTGCATGGAAAAAAGTTGTTTCGGAAACTTTGAGTAGGACAATATATTGTTTATTTTTGGTACCAGGGATTGAGTCCAGGGACACTCAATCACTGAGCCACATCCCCAGCCTTTTTATTTTTTGAGACAGGAACTCACTAAGTTTTTAGGGCCTCACTAAGTTGCTTAGGGCCTCACTAAGTTGCTGAGGCTGGCTTTGAATTTGTGGTCCTCCTGTGTCAGCTTCTTGAGTTGCTGGGATTATAGGCATGTACCACTGTGTCCAGCAAAGTTTATAATTTTTAAATTATTTAAATATTTTTGTTTGTTTACTTATTTTTTCAGTACTAGGGATTGAAATGCTTCACCACTAAGCTACATCCCTGGTTCTTTTTATTTTTTTATTTAAGACAGTCTTGCTAAATTGCTGAGGCTGGCCTCCACTTGCCTCAGTTTCCTGAGTGGTTGGGATTATAGGTGTGCATCACCTTGTCCAGCAAAAGAATATTTAATATAAAATGAAAGCTACAGAAAAAGCTTAATGAGTATAAGATTCTATTTACTTAGAGGTTAGTCAGCAATTTCTGACTGATTTGGCTTCAGTTTTATTTTGCTATTTACATTGAATTGGCTTTTGCTTTACTTACATAGAAACCTAAGGTGCTAGAGCTGTGTTACCTAATGGTCACCCAGTTAATTATTTTATCAGTGTGCATATGTGTAGTATATTTTATGCATATACAAATATATAATATATTTGTGATATATGAAAATATTTTTATCAAGTTAACATGTTATAATAATCATTTTATTTAAAATTTCTTTTTTTTCTGAATTATTAGGGATTGGACCCATGGCTGCACGCATGCTATGCAAGCATCTATACCACTGAGCTACATCTCTAATCCTTTTTTTTCTTGTTGTGAGATGGGGTCTTATTAAGTTGTTGAGCCTTGCTTTGAATTTGTGATCCCCCGCCTCAGTTTTCCCAGTAGCTGGGATTATAGGCGTGTGTCAGTGTGCCTGGATTAAACTTAGTTTTTTAAAGTTAGTGTTTAAAAGTCATCTGTGCTCCTAAGTACTCAGGAGGCCGAGACAGAAATATTGCAAGTGAGCAGCCACCATAGGCAACTTGGCAAGGCCCTGTTTTAAAATTAAAATAAATAAATAAATAAGAAGGTTTGGGAATATGCCTTAGTACTTGATCCTGGGTTCTATCCCTGGTGCCCCTTCTCCCCCAAAAGATACTGTTTAGAAGCAGGTAATCTTTGTGTATCTTATACTTTATAAAGAGCTATAATTGTGCATATTCTTATCTGATACTTTCAGTGTGATGGTTATAGTCTGACACCAAATGGTTTTCCACACCAGGCAGTTCTCTAATTCTCAGTAGACACTAACTAGGTGTCCTACAATTTCCTTCAGTTCTAACATTAATTCCTAGAGTTAGCACACACACCACAGGTCAAGGACATAGTTCTATAAGACTCTACTGTAAATGCCACTCACAGGTCGTGAGTTCCCAGATTATCCGCATTTTCTGTCCTACTTTGCACATATAAGAGTATTTATAAGAAAAAACTTCCTAGAACTCAATTTCTTGAATCATTGAGTATGTAAGTTTTGATTTTTAATAGATATTACCAAATAATTTCCCATAGACGTTTATACTAGTTTATACAATCTATAATAATACATGCATGAAAAAAGCAAGGGCCAAAGTGTTGAGTGTGCTATGATCTCGTTGTAAAAACTGAAGGATGGAATGAAGTATACAATTGTATATGCTTAGCATATATTTGGCAGGATATATTACAATCCGTTAACAATGGTTTCTGGAGAGGAGGACTGAGAATTTAGTAGAATGGAAATTTAATGTGAACCTTTTATACTCTTGAGTTTTCTGCCATTTTACTATATATTTTTTCAGTTAAGAATCTGATCAAAATAAAATAAGAAAAACAGCTATGTGAATGTATTTGAATACTACTTTTAATTTTATGTAAAATCTTAAGGAGATTTGCAGTTTGGCATTAACCCGTTTAAGTGCATATAAATAATAAGCATGGTTAGACCTGTGTAGCTTGTGTGTTGTGACTGTGACACTGAGTATTGTTGGGGTGGCAGTCACAGTCATTTGATTCTATTTCACTTACTGATATAAATGTTACATATGCAAATAAAATGTCTTTCTACGTAAGTACAACAGCTTTTATGTTATAGTGTTAATTTTAAATAAGAAAGGTAGTCCTAATGCAGTTGTGTTTTCTATCTCCAGTTAGAGATGTTTATGATTATTTCCGAGCTGTTCTACAGCGTGATGAAAGAAGTGAACGAGCTTTTAAGCTTACCCAGGATGCTATTGAGTTAAATGCCGCCAATTATACGGTGTGGTAAGTAATACACAACTTTGAGATATTTTCTGCTTACACTTCTCAGGTTTTAGTTCAAATGACTTTTCTTTATTTAACTGAATTTTAGTTTCTATCAAAATAATAATTCACATATGGGTGTAAAAGTCAGAAGTTGAAGGGAGAAAAATCTCTTCCCTATTTCTTCCCACGACCAGGGTCCCATTCCCCAGAAGCAGCACCTATGCTCTTGTTTTGCTTTTCTTTTGTTTGGAGACAAGATCTTGCTATGTTGCCCAGATTGGCCCTGAACTTGTGATTCCCCTGTCTCAGTCTCTTGAGCAACTGAGATTATAGGCTCATGCCACTGTGCCCACTTGTTATTTCTCTACTTAATTTCTGTATGTTAGATAATATGCTTTGCTGTTATTTTTATTTTTTACATTTTAAAACATTTTAGATGATATCTATTCGTTCCTTGAAGATGGAGTGTTCATGTACTACTTTCTTCCCTTCATCACAAATTAGTTATCAGTTCCTAGTTCATGCTGAACCACATTTCATAGTATATTCACATATCCCTTAATAAATAGCCTTTTTTGTTTGGTCTGATTTTCTTTGTACCAATAAGTAATTCATCTCCCAGACATTCTGATTTATGTAAATGTTTTATTATTATTGAATATAACAGGTAATCCTTGCATTCCATTTTTCCCCCCTTCATTTGTTTGGGTGCTACAAATGGAGTCTTTAGCTCTTTTATCTGTGTAGTCTTCTATTTTCCAAATCCCACATCTTTCTCTTCCTTGACTTACTTTCTCATTTTAAAAACAAAGTTTTGAGTTTTTTGGTTTTTTTTCTTTTTTTTTTTTTGCGGTGCTGGGAATTGAATCCAGGGCCTTAGCACTTCCTGGGTAAGCACTCTATCACTGAGCCAAATTGCTAGCTTTACTTTCTCATATTGTAGAAGGCATACTTGACTAGAAGAAAACTTATGGATGGATGTGTGGACAACAGTGTTGGAGATTATACATTAGAAATCTTAAAATCTTCCTTCAGCTTTATTAGTAGAATTCTACATTCAAAATCATTTTCCCTAAGAAGAATTTTACAACTGCTTTCCCATTTCTTTTGCCTCTGTGGTTCAGGTGGAGAAGATTCCCATTTCTTTATTTGAACCTTTTTCTCATTTTTAAGTTCTAGGAATTTTTGTATGTTCTTTAAATAATTTCTTCTCTGTTTTCTGTCTTTGGAATGACTTTTAGTTGCATGTTGTACCTCCTAGATTGTATTTTCTTTATTTTTATTCCTTTTTTTTTTTTAATTTACTTTTATGATATTCCCTCAGTTTTATCTTCTAACTCTTCTATTAATTTTTAAATATTTTTGCACTCATTTTTAATTTCTCAGAGCTCTTTTTTCCTTAATATTTAAGAAAAGACATCATCTTGCTTTTTGATTCCATGAATGAAATATCTTTCCATCTGTTGTTTTAGTCTCTTTCATATAAAGGTTTTTCTATAAATGATTGGTAATTCTTGGTTCTCCTTTTATACTCATAATGGAGAAAGGAAAAAGCCTGATTGGAAGCCCTATGTGTGGCATGATTTATCAGTTATAAAGTTACCGAGATGGGGATGTGGCTGTTTTGAAACTTTTGCATATCAGTATTTTTTTTTTTTTTTGGTACCAAGGATTGAACTCGGGCACTCAACCACTGAATCACATCCTCAGCCCTTTTTGTATTTTATTTAGAGACATGTCTTGCTGAGTTGCTGAGGCTAGCTTTGAACTCAAGATTTTCCTGGCCTCAGCCTCCCAAGCTCCTGGGATTACAGGCATGTGTCACCGTGCCGGGCTCAATATTTTTTTAAGTCTTTTTCTTAGTGTGTTTCTCCAAAGAGGATCCATCTAATTTATTGTCTAAGAAAAACATTTGCCTGCCACAATTCTGGGGGATCAGGCAGGGAAATATGTTAGGAAAGTTTCACTGTTCAGTGTATCAACTTTGTTTTCCTTTTTCTTTTTTTTGGGGGGGGGGGCAAATCAGCCTGTTAGACAATTTCAACATTTTTTTAAATCTATTCTTTTTTTTTTTTTAAATTTTTTTTGAAGTTGTAGATGGACAGAATGCCTTTATTTTATTTGTTTATTTTTATGTGGTGCTGAGGATCGAACCCAGTGCCTCTTACATGCTAGGCAAGCGCTCTACCGCTGAGCTACAGCCCCAGCCCTTATCTATTCTTTATTTTATCTTGTTTTAATTTTTTCAGTTTTTTATATTAACATTTTAAATGTGTTTATTTTCATTCTTTACCTCACCCTTCTTTGAATGTACCTAGTATCACTTTCTGCTTTAGGTTTTTCTAGAAAATTAAAATTGTTTCCTGCTCAGGTCAGGAGATGTCACCTTTCTGATCAAGGTGAAGGGAAGGATTGTGGCTGCTAAGAATGTTTCTCTAGACCTTGCTCTATTTTTCAGCCCCACTCTTGACTCCCAGTTTTGGAAAAAAACAAGTACCTTCAATTTTTGAAACTTTATTAAGGTTTCCACTACTGTTGACAGGTTTATATGATTCCTCCTGCCCCCACCTGCTCCCCAGTACTTGGCATAAATCCAGAGTTTCCTGTGTGCTTAGCACTGAACAACATCCCCAGCCATTTTTATTTTATTTTGTGATTTTCTTTAAGTTGCCTGGATTAGACTTGAACTTGTGACCCTCCTGCCTAAGCCTCTGAAGTAGCCAGAATTATAGGCATCTACCACTGTGTCTGGCTACATTGCTTTTCTAAGTCAGTTACAAACTTGTCTGTTTGCTTACATTTTTTATAATTTTCTTTACCTCTTATACTTGCTGTGGTAACCCTTTGCACCATTTCTCCTTGTGGATTTATATCTTCTGTATTGCTTTAATATCATTTTAGTGGGGTTTTATTTAGGGAATAAGAGTAAACCTATTTAGTCTACCATGTTTAACTGAAGTCCTCAGTAGGATATTCCATTATTTTATGGCTCTAATATGTACTTTCTTAAATTTTAAGAAATTACTGACTATATGGCACAAAGGAACTTAGAATGCATCTTAAATTTTCCTAAGAAATTTATTTGCTGTTTTTTTAAACACACTATACCTGAGTTCATTACCCATATTAACCAAGTGTTTGCATTTATATGCTCTATTAAGACAATTTTCTTGGGCTGGGGATGTGGCTCAAGCAATAGCACGCTTGCCTGGCATGCACGGGGCGCTGGGTTTGATCCTCAGCACCACATAAAAAATTTAAAAATAAATAAATAAATAAAGATGTTGTGTTCACTGAAAACTAAAAAATAAATATTAAAAAATTCTCTCTCTCTCTCTTAAAAAAAAGACAACTTTCTTTAATAATAGTAAGAGAAAAATGCTGTAATCTCATATTTTGCATTTCATTTTAAAAGATAACTTTTAAAGTAGGTTCTGAACTATTTGTCTCTTAATATATATTGAGTTGCAAATTTTTGAAAATTAGTTTACTAAGATTAGACCAGTACTGTCCATAATTTCAAAAAAATGACTTGACTCCACTTTCTCTTTAATTTCAGAAATTATATTTGCTTCACTTTTAAGTTTTTTTAATAATCTGAAATTAATTACAAACATTTTGATGGTGGTTCTAGAAATAAAATATTTGATAATGTTTATAATAGAATTAATTATTATATGACTAATATAACCTACATGAGCTAACTTTTCTATATAAGGAAAGAAATGTCTTTGCTTTTTGTATTATATAACACATGTAATCAGAGTATTACCTGAAAATAGAATTTAGTTGCCTTTTCATTCCTTAAGGTTCCAAAATCTACTTTTTTTCTATCATATTTGTTGCCTTTTACTCTTTTTTACTTTAAATGCTTGATTCATCTAGTTACCAGATAGTTGTATGAATATGGACAATTTGTGCACTTAAATTAAAAATTATTTGTTATATAAAATAACTGACAAAAATTTGTCTTAACCGTATTGTTCTTTTAGCTTTATTTCATACTGTTGATAGGCAACTTAATTGGAGTAATGAGACTTTCTGTGCTCGATGTTTGCTGTAGGCATTTTCGGAGAGTTCTCTTAAATTAAGTCATTTCAAAAGGATCTACATGAGGAAATGAACTACATCACTGCAATAATTGAGGAACAGCCCCAAAACTATCAAGTTTGGTAAGACAGAAATGTTATTCTGCATAGGTTCTGCCAGTAGATGATGATATAGTAAAGGATTTTTTTCTTGTGTTTACTTATTTTTTGCCCTCCTGGGGATCAAACCCCAGGCCCTTGTACATGCTAGGCAAGTGTTCTACCACTGAATATCATCCTAAGCTTCTTTATAATTTAGAACTTTACATTGGGGCTAATGTTACCTGCCCCACAGGATTGTTAGGAGGATTGTTTAGATTTTGATCTAGAATGTTCCCAAAAGGCTGATGTGTTGAATACTTGGTCTTCAAAATTCAGAGGTGGGGCTTTTGGAAGTGATTAGATCATTAGGGCTCTATTGCCACTGATGGATTCATAGGTGAGTGGACTCTTGGAAGGGGATGAAAACTGTGGGAGATGGGGCCTACTTGGGGGAATAGGTCCTAGGGGATGTGCCCTTGGAGACTACATCTTGTCCCCATCCTGCCCCAGCTCCTTGCTGGTTTTGCTCTACTGTGCCCTTTTGCCATGATATTCTGCCTCACTAGAGGCCCACAATCAACAGAGCCAGGTGGCCATTTACTGAAACCATAAGCCAAAATAAATCTTCCCTTCGAGTTGATTTTCTCAGGTATTTTTTCACAGTGAAATTAAGCTAACACAAGGATTAAATGAGAACTATGTTGAGTGATCAAAATGGTGTCTGCTCCACAGTTAACATTCAAATGTTTAGCTGTTATTATTATTTGAAATTTCAGAATCACTGTGCAGTTGCTGCTAATGAGAAAAAATGTGAGTAAAAATATCTGAAAAATGTTTTCTAGAATTCTGGATATAGCTCAGTGGTGGAAAGCTTGCTGAGCATGCGCAAGGCCCTGGATTCCATCCTCAGTACTGAAAAAAAAGCTTTCTGTTTGGTGTATTATAAAATGACTTTCTAATATTTAATCCTTTATTCATTTGTTTATTTCACAGGCTTTTTATTAGTGCTGAGTATACAAAGGCTTTGTACTAGTGCTGAGTATACAAATATGACCAAGACACAGTCTAATAGGGAAAGCAAATAATAACATCAGTTACTTTATAAAGCGATGCAAAAAATATAATGGTAGAATTTTTCAGCATATGCAAAGATAAGAGTATGGAGATTGTTAGGATGGGAGTAGTGAACACAATAGGGGAAAAGGGAGGAGTCATGGAGCAGGGGCACAAAGAATAAATAAGAAAGATAATTTGAATGGTGCCCAGTCTCTAGTGTGAAGCCTATGAATGGTAGCTATTGCTGCTGCTGTTATGATTGTGGTGTGGCAGTAAAGAAATTATGCTGAAGTAGAAGAGGCAGCATGGCATACTACCAAGAGCTCTTTCCACTTTCTTGTGGATGGACCTTTATTTTGTTTACTTATATATAGTGCTGAGAATCACACCCAGTGCCTCACACATGCTAGTCAAACACTCTATCACTGAGACACAACTCCAGCCTGAGCTCTTTCCACTTTCTGTGCCACGAACTGCCTGCTTAGTATACCTGTCTTCTCAACTCCAAAATGAAGTTGCCACCATTTTATCTTCTCTCAGCATAATGTCCTACACACACACACCACACTATCCTTATGTTAAGATTTAAGGAAGACTTCTGAAGAAAAACCTCTGAGGCAAGGAAAATATTCTTTGTAGAAGTATGGAAAAGCAGCTTATTCATGGAACTTTGTATAATTCCATGTGTTTTGTGGCCCAGCTGAGGAATATTCTGCCCAAATATTCACACGAATCAGTATTTAACATGTATATAGCTGATTAATTTTCAAAGAATTAGAACATAATAGACCCAACAGCGAATAACTCAGTATTATTTGACACATGGTAGGGTAGCTATTGTACAGATTTCTATTTGTAAACAAATTGACCTCTGAAGCTTTTTTTTTTTTAACTAGATTTTTGCATTCCTTAGAAGTTGCATTATAAAATAATTGTTTTATTGAGAAAAAAGAGTTTAGCTAGCTAAAGAATTAATGTACCCTGCGGTCTTGTTTTATTTTAAGGTGTTGTTTTTTTTTTCAATTGTTTCATTTTACTTTTTTTTTTATTGGTTGTTCAAAACATTACAAAGCTCTTGACATATCATATTTCATACATTAGATTCAAGTGGGTTATGAACTCCCATTTTTACCCCAAATACAGATTGCAGAATCACATCGGTTACACATCCACATTTTTACATAATGCCCTATTAGTAACTGTTGTATTCTGCTACCTTTCCTATCCTCTACTATCCCCCCTCCCCTCCCCTCCCATCTTCTCTCTCTACCCCATCTACTGTAATTCATTTCTCTCCTTGTTTATTTTCCCATTCCCCTCACAACCTCTTATATGTAATTTTGTATAACAATGAGGGTCTCCCTCCATTTCCATGCAATTTCCCTTTTCTCTCCCTTTCCCTCCCACCTCATGTCTCTGTTTAATGTTAATCTTTTCTTCCTGCTCTTCCTCCCTGCTCTGTTCTTAGTTGCTCTCATTATATCAAAGAAGACATTTGGTATTTGTTTTTTAGGGATTGGCTAGCTTAAGGTGTTTTTATATAAAAAAAAGTGTTGCTATAAAATTCAGATATCAGGCATTCTCAATATAATTTAGTTTTTCGCTAAAAAGAAAAAAAAAAACAAACTTTTCTTTTCTTGGGTACTGCAAACACTGCCATTAACACCTTAACAACCATTTTTTCTGAAAAGCAGAACACTGACCCACCTAAAGCAACTAATTGCTATTGAAAACTCAATAATGTTTTAATTTTTGTTGTTGTTGTTGTTTTGTTTTTGTACTGGGGATTGAACCCAGGAGCGCTGAGCCATATCCCCAGCTCTTTTTATTTTTTCGTGAGACAGGGTCTTGCTAAGTTGCTTAGGGCCTTGATAAATTGCTGAGGCTGGCCTTGAATTTGTATTCCTCCTGCCTCCCAAGTAACGATAATTACAGGCGTGTGCCACTGCACAGAGCTTAGTTTTGATACATTTTAAATTGCCCACTCTACTTGTTTCCATTATAACTAGTATAGTGAAGTAATAAGTTGATAACTTTTTATTAAATTACCACTGTGAGATATTATGCTATAAACTAATTCCCTGTGTTTAATAGTCATTAAATCTTGACTATCAGAGAGAACATCGTGATATTTTGTTCTGAGCAGTCACTTTGATATACTGAAGGATCTAATTCTTAACTTTTTCTTAAATGATAGAATTCACCAGGAACCTGAAAAGTAAAATGCTTTCTAGTGTTCACTGACTTGAAAGATTTCTAAAATAAGTTCAGTAATCTTTCTCTTTAAGAGGATTTTCTCCTTGATTATCTTGCTTCTTAATATTCTGTAAGATAAATTTTAAAATTTTCAGTGTATTTAGAGTAGGTCACCAATTAAGCACTAATGTCTTCCCTTTTTTTCTGTAACTCCTGTTCACATTCATATAATGAATACAGTAGATTTTTTTAAAAATCAATTTTGAGATATAGTTCACATATCATATGTTCATTCATTTAAAGAGTATGTAATTCAGGGGCTGGGACTGTAGCTCATGGCAGAGTGTTTGCTTAACACGTGTGAGGCACTAGACTTCAGCACCACATAACAAATAAATAATAAAGATGTTGTGTGTCCATCTTTAACTGAAAAAATATTAGAAAAAAAAAAAGAGTATGTAATTCAGCTGGGTGTGGTGGCACACACCTGTAATCCCCGCAGCTTGGGAAGCTGAGGCAGGGGGATCACGAGTTCAAAGCCAGCCTCAGCAAAATTGAGGCGTTAAGCAACTCAGTGAGACCCTGTCTCTAAATAAAATACAAAATAGTGCTGGGGATATGGTTCAGTGGTTGAATGCCCCTGAGTTCAATCCCTGGTACCCGCCCCCCCCCCCAAAAAAAAAGGAGTATGTAATATGTTTGCACATGTGGCAGCCATTGCCACAGTGAATTTTTTTTTTTTTTTTTGTAGGAGGAATTGAACCCAGGGCCTCACAGGTTAGACTCTACCACTGAGCTATACTTCTAGTCCTCAGAGTAAATTTTAGAAATTTTCACTTATAGATTTCTGTAACTGTTTTAGCTTAAGGAAATTGTAAAAATGGAACCTAATGTAAAACTCTTAGTCTTATCCTAGTATAGAAACTCCTGTTTTGACAGACTTGCAACATGTAGCTATTTATTCCCCAGGGTAGAATTGAATTTCATTGTACTAACTGGTGGAGTGAAAAGTTGCTTAAATGGTGGCATTTTGAATTTAGGGAAAACTGATAAACTATTTAAAATTATATTTCATAAAATAGTATCACATTTCTTCTAGTCTCTCCTGTAATGTCTTTTTTTGTTTCTTTGTTTATTTTTAGTTGTAGTTGGGTACAATACCTTTATTTATTTTTACGTGGTGCTGAGGATGGAACCCAGGGCCTTACTCATGCTAGGCGAGTGCTCTACTGCTGAGCCACAACCCCAGCCCTCTTGTAATGTCTTTATTTATTTTTGATACCGGGGATTGAACTCAGGAGCATCCCAAGCCCTATTTTGTATTTTGTTTAGAGACAGGGTTGCTTAGCAGTTTGCTTTTGCTGAGGCTGGCTTTGAACTCGAGATTCTCCAGCCTCAGACTTTGGAGCCCATTACAGGCATGTACCACTGCACCTGGCTTATTTCTAAATTCTAAAAACAGAATTTTGTGATTGTCAAAAGATAACTGTACTTCCAGGTTTACTTCCATCTTTAAGCCCTACGTATCTAATTTTACACACAAATTACTGTTTTATGTTTCTCAACCCTTGCTTAGTGTTCTGAAAATTTTCTCATTTCTTTTATGTTAGATTTTCTCTCTAGTAGTGTCTTTAATTAGATATGAATATTTGTTTCTTGAGTGTGTTTCCACATCACCTAGTATAACCCATGTAGATGATTTGTTAGCTTGGGTAAATTAACACAAAATTTCTCTCCCTTCTCTGGGTTTCAGGCACCATAGGCGAGTATTAGTAGAATGGCTAAAAGATCCATCTCAGGAGCTTGAATTTATTGCTGATATTCTTAACCAGGATGCAAAGAATTATCATGCCTGGCAGCATCGACAGTGGGTCATTCAGGTATTACCTTTCTTTTTATAGTATTTTTCAGAATTTTATTTTTTAACTTAAATAATTAAAATTAGTATTAGAGGCTAATTAAATTTCCAAGCCAAAGCACACATGTAGATCATTACACACAACATAATAAAGAACTGTTAAGATACTTAATTAAAATGTGACATTCTTCATGGTGGTTAATCTTTATAATCTCTGAGTTGGTTAGTGAATAGGTTCATATTAAAGAAGAATAATAGTAAACTGATAAACATTAAACACATTTCAGATTGAATTCTCATCACCTCTTATATTTGTTAGCAAATTGAGCATCAAACTTAGTAAAATGTTAATATATCAAGAGCATGTATTAAGGTTTTTGCATATATAAATTTCAGAATATGGTCTTATCATAACTGTTACTTATTATATATTGTATGTCTACCCCTCTGTTAAGTTTATGCTAAATTCTAAATAAAATAGTTACAACTTTCACACTAGACATTGTATTTATTTTAGCAAACAATTTTATTGTTTCCTATAATTTTTTTCCAGGGATTGCTATTTCATGTTCTATTCATTATAACCAGAGCATTTTACTAAATATTTTTTACTGAGAATTTTTAACTTCAAATTTAATTAATTATATATTTTATAAAATTTTTATTGAAATTTTTAATCATATAAAAGTGCATGTTATACACATACCCTATCTACTACCATAACAACCTGAGAAGTAGAATATTATCAATATCTTTGAAAAGCCACATTAGCCAGTGTGTTTCTTACTGAAATTATGAAAGATTTCCATGAGAAAGACTCCAAAATATCCTTCAATTGTTGCTTGTGCAATTTTTTTTTAAGCTGTATATGAACACACAGTATCTATTTATTTTTATGTGGTGCTGAGGATTGAACCCAGGGCCTCACACATGTGAGGGAACCGCTTTACCACTGAGCTATAGCCGCAGCCCCCGTACATTTTTTTTATGATTTTTTTAGTTGTAGTTGGACACAATACCTTCATTTTATTTATTTTTATGTGGGGCTAAGGATCAAACCCAGCGCCTCGCACATGCTAGGCAAGCGCTCTACTGTTGAGCTACAACCCCAGCCCCTGTTGCTTATACATTTTTATAAATAAAGTACTTATAATTTTCTGTCTTGCTTTTACATTTGGTATATTATGGTTTCATATGTTTTCACAATACTTTTTAAAGATACGATTAATTTTACCAATAATGAAATTCTGAAAACTGAAGAGAATCTATAAGATAATGTTCTTTTGGGGGGTGGGGAGCGTACCAGAGATTGAATTCAGAGGCATTCAACCACTAAGCCAGATCCCCAGCCCTATTTTGTATTTGATTTAGAGACAGTTGCTTAGCACCTCGCCATTGCTGAGGCTGGCTTTGAACTTGAGATCCTCCTGCTTTAGCCTCCCAAACTGCTGGGATTACAGGCGTATGCCACTGTGCTTAGCTACAAGATAATATTCTTGAAATAACTGAAGTTGTAGAAAAAACAAATCAGTGGTTAGGAGTGATTAGGCAAAAGTGAGATACAACTATAAAGAGATGGTATAGGACACTTTCTATGTGGTGAGGGAATGATTCTGTATCTTGATTGTAGTGTTGCTTGTGCTACACATGGGGTAAAATTGCAAAGAACTGTATTCTACCTCTACTAACACCCTGGCCTTCACTGTATATACACAGATGAGAACACATAAAATCTGAATAAAGTCTGTGTTTTTGTGAAAAATAATACACCATATCATTTTATTGTTTTGGGGTTAAATTTTAGTTGGTAAGATAATGCCTTTGGAGAATCTAAATGAAGGGTACACAGGACTCTTTCTTAATTATTTTTATTATCACTTGGTAAAACAGGGACCATCATACTGAAATTCATCCTTTTTCTGTTATCAATAAGAAATATAACTCCACTTTTTCATAATGTCCCCACTCTGTAACATTTGTAAGTTTTAACAGTTTTCCCTATAATTTGTTTCTATTAAAGCAGCATTATGCCAGGAATGGTGACTCATGCCTGTCATCCCAGCAGCTCGGGAGGCTGAGGCAAGAGGTTGCAAGATCAAAGCCAGCCTAAGCAACTTGATGAGACCCTTTTTCTTCCTTTCTTTCTTTTTTAATATTTATTTTTTAGTTGGACGCAATATCTTTATTTTATTTATTTATTTTTATGTGGTGCTGAGGATCAAACCCAGGGCCTCTCAGATGTTAGGCAATCGCTGTACTGCTGAGTCACAACCCCAGCCCGTTGAAACCCTTTTTCAAAATAAAAAAGATCTGGGGATGTGATTCAGTGGTTAAGCACCCCTGAGGGTCTATCCAACAAGAAAGAAAATACTTAGAAAATACTTAAAACAAAAAACCCAGTTTTTTAATGTAAAAATTTGTTTGTAAATCCAATCTTAGATATTTCTTTCTCTTTCTCTCTCTCTCTCTCTCTTTTTTTTTTTTTTTTTGGTACCAGAGATTGACCCAGGGGCCCTTAACCTCTGAACCATATCCTCAGCCCTTTTTTATTTTTTATTTGAGACAGGGTCTCGGTAAGTTGCTTAGGTCCTCGATAAGTAAGTTGCTAGGGCTGGCTTTGAACTTGTGATTCTTCTGCTTCAGCCTCCTGAGCTGTTGGGATTATAGGTGTGTGCCACCATGCCCAGCTAAATTGTATATATTTCTCTACATGTATTTTAAAGGTAATTTATCACATGTACATTTTTAATGCTGTTCTTTTACTTATTGTAATATCAAATCAAATTCATATACTATGTATAATGCTATGTATAATTAATTACGCATTCTCTTACTAGTGAGTTTGTTTTTATTTTCCCCTCTAATTTTTCTTTGGTGACTTTTATCTTGGCTTTTTGTATATTTTTTTCCCAGGATCTATCTCCAATTTAGTTCTTTTTTTAAATATATTTATTAGTTGTTGATGGACCTTTATTTTGTTTATTTATATGTGGTGCTGAGAATCGAACCCAGTGCCTCACACTTGCTAGGCAAGTCTCTACCACTGAGCCACAACCCCAGCCCCAGTTTTTTTATTCCCCTCTGTTTCCTTGACCTGTGACTGTTCCCTCTCTCTACATATGTGGTAAATACTTTTTCTTCAGTTCTACCTTTTTAGCTTTACTCATGTTTTATTTTTACTTAATTTTTTGGTGGTGTGAGGGTCTTGTATGTTGTTCAGGCTTGCCTTGAACTTGTGATATTCCTACCTCAGCCTCTCCCATAGCTGGAATTACAGGTGTGCATCACCATACCCTGCGTGATGTTTTGTTTTAAATATTTACAAATAATGGGACATTTCTAATTGTGTTTTTAAACAACTTTCTTTTAGGAATTTAAACTTTGGGATAATGAGCTGCAGTATGTAGACCAACTTCTAAAAGAAGATGTGAGAAATAACTCTGTCTGGAACCAAAGATACTTTGTCATTTCTAATACCACTGGCTACAGTGATCGTGCTGTATTGGAAAGAGAAGTCCAGTAAGTAATGTCCTTTACTTGCTCATTCATTAAAAATCTGCATGCCTACTATGTTTCAGGCATTGGGAATAAATCAAAGACCAAGACTGCCCCAGATCCTATAATCATGGAACTAAAATTGGACAGAATAGAAAGATGAAACATATAGTGATAAATTTACAAATAATGTAGTATGCTTCTATGTTTAGTGTCTGAAGTTTTTTGAAATATTGTTGCTATTAAAGATGGGAAATAAATCAGATTTTATAGTGTCCAGGAAACTTTATTTTATAACTATCTCATTAAATCTGTTGCATTTTTGATAATAGTTTCCAGATGCCATGTTACTGTATTATAGGGTTCTGGACCAGTTCACTCTTGGTTATCTTTTATACTGTGGGATATTTCGTAGCACTCCTGGCTTTCAACAAAAATTTCTCTAGACATTGCCCAGTGTCCTTTTTGGAGCAAAAATTCATCCTCATTTGAGAGCTTCTATACAAAAAGCTATTATAAGAACTAGAAATTTCTGAATTGTCCTAAATTTGTGTATTATGTGTATAAATAGCAATAGCCATTTTTTTCTGGTCTAATTTGCCATTTTGTCTCACTGTATTTGACAATCTGAATGTGGATTTTTTTTTTTTAAAATTTGTTTTAGTTATACATGGACACAATATCTTTATTTTGTTTGTTTATTTTTATGTGATGCTGAGTATCAAACCCAGTGCCTCACATGTGCGAGGCAAGTGCTCTGCTACTGAGCACAATCCCAGCCCCTGAATGTGGATATTGTTTTTAAAGCTTGATGAGCTCATAGTAAAATTTTAATTACAAAAGTTCTTTTAATTATTGTTGGGAAGAGCAGATTTATAGCACATCTGCCTGTAATCTCCCTTGACCCATTTTTTTTCTCAGTTTAAGGCAGCTAACTCCGCTCTTATCTTTTCTATATAAGGGTTCCAGTGGCATATATTTTTTTTCTTTTTAGTGTTGAAGATTAAACCTAAGGCATCATATATTCTTTACCACTGTACTATATCACTAGTCCCTAGCCCATATATATATATATATATATATATATATATATATATATATATATATGTATGTATTTTTTTTTTAAGGCTTTAGTCCAGTATCCTCCATTCACTCTCTGCTCCCGGCTTTCAGACCTACCTCTCTTCCATCTGAAGCTGCACTGTCCAGTATGTAACTACTAGCAACATATAGCTATTTAAATTTAAATTAACTACAATACCACAAAATTTAAAATATACTTCCTCGCCTGGCACGGTAGTGCACACCTGAATTCCCAGTGGCTCAGGAGGTTGAGGCAGGAGGATTGTGAGTTCAAAGCTAGTCTCAGCAACTTAGTGAGGCCCTAATAAACTCAATGAGACCCTGTCTCTAAATAAGATACAAAAAAGGGCTGGGGATGTGCCTCAGTGTTTAAGTGCCCCTGAGTTCAATCCTTGGCACATACACACACACACACAAAAAGAAACACACAACAAAAAAATAGTTCCTCAGTTGCAGTAGTCACATTATTTCAGGTACCCAAATGTAGCTAGTGACTACTGTACTTGACAACATAGATAAAGAACATTTCCAGCATCAAAGCAAGTTCTTCTGGAATTTACTGAAAAGATTTTATTCAGCCAACCTAAAATAGTGGAGTTTAAGTAGAGATAATTTATACTTTGTCATTTAGCACTCTCTATTCCCCTTTGTATTCTCCAGTCCTTTTTTCATATTTTAATTTAGAGACAGAATCTTGCTGAGTTGCTTAGAGCCTCACTAAATTGCTGAGGCTGACTTTGAATTTGTAATTCTCCTGCCTTAGCCTCCCAAGCTGGGATTATAGGCATGTGCCACTGCACCTGGCTGTTCCATGTATTTCTCTTTGCATTGGATTTCTTGCCAAAAAATAGAATGCTTCAGGTTATTTTATCTTGAATTGATCCAATTGAGAATGGATTTCAAATATTGTATATTCCTAATTTGCTATGTCTTACTTCATTACTTCATTAAATTTTTTTTTATTTTTATTTTTTTAATTGGACACAATATCTTTATTCATTTATTTTTATGTGGTGCTGAGGATCGAACCCAGGGCCTTGCATGTGCTGTGCGAGCGCTCTACCACTGAGCCACAATCCCAACCCCAACTTCATTAAAAATTGAATGTGACTGGCTCATTTCTGTAATCCCAGTGATTACAGAGAGGCTGAGGCAGAAGGATTGTAAGTTCAAGGACAACCTTAGCAATTTAGTGAGGTCCTAAGCAACTTAGTGAGACCATGACTCAAAATTAAAAAGGACTGGGGATATAGCTCATTGGTAAAGTGCCCCTGGGTTCAGTGCCCTAGGGTTCAGTCCCCAGTACAAAAAAGAAAAATTGAATATGAAGTTTGGAAAATGCAAGTCTTTTAGCCTTTAGAGGCAGATCACTAGTCATCTGTTATTAGATAGAAACAGAAATAATCAGTCAAGAATGTAAGAGCTTTCTATATTTAAAGTTTGTTTTTCCCTCAGGATGTGTAGAACAAATATTTTAAATATTGATAGTAGCCATACTTCTAGAATTTATAGTTTATTAAGTATATTTTTAACTTTATAGATAGGTGTACCTGATTGTGTTCCTCACTTTTTTCCCTTTCATTAATTTTTTTTCCTATGCAGTATAGTTATCAGGGGAAAAATATACTGAATTATATAAAATTATAAAAAATTAAAAATCAAAATCTCTTATTCTTTCTCCTCCTTCCTGCCACTCTCTAGAATGAGCTATAATTATATACATTTATACATGGATTTATAAATAACATTTGCAACCTAGACAGTGACATATAGGCATTGATTTTTTTCACTAAATGTATCGTGGCCATTGTTTCCATGTGAATAATGGTCTACGAGTACCATAGGTTAGGTATCTTTTATGCAGAATACTTGGGACCAGAAACATTTCAGATTTTTGGAATGTTTACATATATATATATATGATCAGATATGTGGGAGATAGAACTCCAGTCTAAACACAGAATTAATTTATGTTTCATATGTGTCTTATACACATAGCCTGAATATAATATTATACATATTTTTACTGCACCTGTATTTTGACTATGTGGTATCATGTCAAAGCACAAAAAATTTCAGATTTTGGAGCATTTTGGATTTTGGGTTTTCAGATTAAGGACGCTCACCTGATAATTATAGGATTTATCTAACATTTACTGTATGCCATAAATTCCTATTTAGTTCTCATAACAAGTCTCAGAGATTCTCATGAATAACTTGAGTTTTCAAGTAATTCTGTAAGTAGGACTTACAGGTAGGTAGTCTCACCTCAAAGTTCATGTTTTCACCATTAAAACAGATGACACATTAGTGTACGTTGCCAAAATGAAATTAAGAATCTTCTACTAGGACCAGCTAAGACCTACACAGACATAATTTTCCAAATAACTGAAAAGGTTAGGTCATGTCAGGGTGGTTAGAAAAATCTTTTCATAATGTTAAATGAGTTTGTTACTCCTGTGAAAAAATTGCTATTGTAATAGCCCCAAAGCAAGAACAAGATCACTAAGCTTTAGTCAGTTCTTTGCTCATGTGAAGCATAGTTTTGTAGATTCCTTAGAATTTGTGGCAGTTGCATCTGAATTATATTTAATAATCAGGGTAAAGAGAAGAGAAAGGAGTAGGGAGTATCCATTTTGACTGTGAAATCACCTTATAGTTTAATAGTAATTTTATTTTGAAAGGTAAGGAATATGTACTTGTTGTTTAATTTTTATTCTTTGTATTATTTCCACCCTACTTTTAATTATAGCTCCTAAGATTATGTTAATTACCCTTTTTCAGTGACTGAGGACTTAACAGGCATAAATAGATGTTTGACTTTTTTTCCTGGATTGTTTTACCATTAAAAAGAAAGTCTCCACCTTTCCTTCAAACAGAAAAAAAAAATCTTTCATATTAATTTTCTTTCTTGATGTGAATTAAAGCTTTATGTCAGTGAAGTGTTATTCCTCAGAATTAGACAAGAAATATGGGAGGGAGGAACTATCTTGAGTGGACAATTGCAGTTTTGGAGGTTCTCTAATTTAGATATGAGCTAGAGCGGTGGCAAGGCCAGCTGAAAGAGATGTATCTGGAGTCTGACACAGCAAAAACACTTTCCTAGGTTTTGCCACATTTGTTCAAATTGTATCTGATTGTTGCACTGCTCTTTTAAAATTACACACTCATTTGTGGGTTCTTTCCTTACAGATACACTCTGGAAATGATCAAACTTGTACCACATAATGAAAGTGCATGGAACTATTTGAAAGGGTAAGAAGTTATTTTTTGCTGGAGATACACCACACACACACACACACACACACACACACACACACACACACACATAAATAAAAGCTGCTAATATATATATCATGGAATATATACCTAATTAGATTTTCTTATTTTTTTGTGACTGGGGATTGAACCCAGGGGCTCTTAACCACTGAGCCATATCCCCAACCCTTAAAAAATTTTTTTATTTTGAGATTGGGTCTTGCTAAGTTGCTTAGAGCTTTATTAAGTTGCTGAGACTGGCTTTGAACTCGTGATCCTCCTGCCTCAACCTCCTGAGCTGCTGGAATTATAGTCATGCACCACCACATCCAGCTCTTCTAATTAGATTTTATTTAAAAGGAAACTAAAGAATTTTTCTTTATTTGAATCTAAGAGCAGAAGCATAATGGTAATTATGGCAATTCCCAAGAACTGTGCCCTCTACATTTCTTCTCTTCACCTCCCAAGCACATACCAATGTTTTTTTTTTTTTTTTTTTTTTTTGATACTGGCGATTGAACCCAGGATGCTTAACCACTGAGCCACATCCTCAGTCCTTTTTATTTTGAGACAGGATCTCCCTAAGTTGCTTAGGTTCTTGCTGACTTGTTGAGGCTGGCCTGGAACTTGTGATTCTCCTGCCTCAGCCTCCCAGGTGTCTGGGATTACAGATGTATACCACCATGCCTGGAAAGTAATGCATATTAAATTATATTTATGAACCCTTTAGGGTTTTTGTGAAAAATTAGAATACAGACACTTAGGTTCTGCCCAGCTCAGGAGTACAATAAAGCACAGAGGACTGTTTACAGATTACACAGATGGGTGGCCAGCATTTCTGCTTTAGTTGCTAAAGGTTTCCAATTATAAATCTTAGCAGAAACATTTCACTTGTCTGGCACTGACATAGCCAGGCTTACTGTTGAATTTAAGGCCTTTAAGGAAACTGGTCCCAAAGAGCAGAGTTTGAAATCCAGACACATTTAGGGATATGTTGGGAGTTGGGACCTATAGTCCCTGAGGAGTTAAAGAGATGAGGAACCATCTCAAGAAGAAACAGGGACATTTCTCCTTCATCTCTCTTCACTTAAAAGATGATTAATTTTCTGCTTTAATTTAATATGGTGCATATTCACATTATACATGATTACCTTTAAACTTTTTTTTGATCTCTTGAAGATTTTAATGCTGTTTTCGCAAATAATAGTTTATAAAATTTTCTGATTTATAGTAAAATGTACTAACTTAAAACATGTGCTATCTCCCACACTTTTTTGCCTATCATTTTAAACTGAGAACTGGGTGTTTTTAGCCCAAGAAACATTATGTCTTGCATACACTTTAACTACATATCTTAGGAATAAATGAAATCTGTGATATTTTGGTAACTCTTAGTGTATATAAAATGAAAAGCTCTGTCAAAATGCACTTTTCACTGGGAAAAAATAAATAAAACAAATAAATGGATCTACACAAAACAAACATTAACATTGGTAGTCTTAATTGTGGGACAATCTATAACAAGCACATTTGCCTTTATTTACCCAGAGCTGCTCATCTTTCAAGTTATGAATTTTAAAAATCTTAACAGATTTTATTATGTTGACATTTGTTTCTCATTCCACATCATCTTCAGCCAAGCTCTGAGCACTTCAAATTCTCTTAATTGTTGGGAACTTAGTCAGAAGCATCTGGAACACTGCTGGTTTTGCTGTAACACTTAGCAACTGCTGTGGCTGTCTACACACAGCAGTTGCATTTGTCAGATGGTCCACACCTTTCTCATATTCATGTTCCCACAGCCTGTTAAGTTGGGGTTGCTCATCCTCTAGTGGTTGAAGTAGATGCAGTAGCTGATGAAGGGCTCCCCCACATGCTGGCAGTGGTGGTGCTGTTCCAGCCCACCATCTTCTCTTGGTGCAGCCATGTCTCTGTGGGCACTGGGAACAAGGCTTGCCACCTGCCGCTCTGAACTTTATTTTTTTTTAAACTAATTTTACTCAGTTCCTAATTATCCACGGTAAAACTCACATAATTTAAAATTTTCATTTTGTTTCAGCGTCATTTATTCAAAATAAGTCTTCTTTCTTGCTGTGTTTCTCTTTGATCTTTCTGTTGTTTTTGTTCTTCTCAGAATCAAGTATTATTTTCTTTCAGGATTTTGCAGGATCGTGGTCTTTCCAAATATCCTAACCTGTTAAATCAATTACTTGATTTACAACCAAGTCACAGTTCCCCCTACCTAATTGCCTTTCTTGTGGATATCTATGAAGATATGCTAGAAAACCAATGTGACAACAAAGAGGACATTCTTAATAAAGCATTAGAGGTAAGCTGGTGTGACTCAGTATTTTTCTCTTAGGCATCTCAGAATTGGCTGTACCCATTACCAGTAATATTCATGCCCCTTTTCAACATAGGTCTTCAGAATTCAATGTAGGATTATTTCTGGTTTAGGGCAACATCTTTGTCAATGGTGAACATAGTATATAGTATGTAACTCTACAGTGTGTCCATTTGACCATGAACAGAGTTAAATTGTGTTGTTTCAAAGGCTTACTTACTTTAATAAATTTTTATTTTTTATTTTTAGTTATGTAAAATCCTAGCTAAAGAAAAGGACACTATAAGAAAAGAATATTGGAGATATATTGGAAGATCCCTTCAGAGCAAACACAGCAGAGAAAGTGACCTCCCAACAAATGTACAGCAATAACACCATCCAGAAGAACTTGATGGAATGCTTTTATTTTTTTAAGGGATTCTAATGAGGAATTTGAAACCAGAGCGATCATTCCCTTACCTGTGGCCTAAATATGCATTGCACAGGTATTGCTTTTTAACAAGAACTAAGTGTGATGTTCTTTGGGTGCTGCTGCTATTCAGATTAGCTCTAAGAAATTTGATTCTTTTTAAAGTAAAGTAATTGGAGGGGAGGGGGGAGAAAAAAATGTCCTATAAAGGAACTACCACTTTTGTAGTCTTACCAACATTTACTCTAATCCCTTAGCATCAACTCTTCCCTAAAGGATTTGTATCAGTAAAGACTGCAGATAACTTGTATGTAATGGATTTGAGGTAACTTAAATTTTGGTTCAGTAAGCAGGGGAATACAGCTGTTATATTAGAGCTGCTATGCTACACTCACAGTATCTTGCTTTCACTGTAACCAACTAATGCCAAAAGAATGGTTTTATAATAAAATTACAGATGTATTTAAAAACAATACCATGGTAGTTTGGCTTTTTAATAGCATATAACTATATACCAGGGATATTGCTTCAGTTTAGAAAATCAATTGAAAAACAAATAAAACTGTAGAAAACAGATAAATGATTATGCTAAAGGAAACATTAACTGTTAAAATGTGAATTGTTCAGTTCTTGACTGCAAGCAACACAGTCCACTCAAGGTAGTTTTAAACCAGTAATTATTTCATCTTCTAGAAGTACACCCCCAAACCATACTAGGGACCTGGACCATCTAATTGCTGCTGCCTGGGCCAGACTCAGGAAACTGTGTAATGAGGAAGCCACAGCCTAGGTTACTAGCTCCAAGCTAGTGGCACACATGCTACCTTCCATAAAAACACATCTTCTTTCCTTCCCATGTGATGAAGTTCCAAATGAAAGACTCAGGTTATTGCATCTGATTGGGACGAACTGTTATATTCTGATTGGGTGTTTTAGTGATGTATAAACCTTAACTGCAAAGGAATCTGAGAAATATAGTTTATATAGTTTTCTGGCCTCTATAATTTAGGAAGACACGTTAGACGGGAGTGGGAGTGGAACATATAAAGGATTCTTGTTCAATGTTCAGAGCACCAAACTATAACTAAAGAAATTATATATAGTTGAATAATCAATCACCTTTTCTCAAGATAAATTTAAGAAAGAAGAATATATAAATAGAGAAACATATTTGAGGAGAGTTGTTTTTTTTTAAATATTTATTTATTTATGTATCTTTAGCTTTAGGTGGATACATTAGTTTGTTTTTATGTGGTGCCAAGGATCGAACCCAGTGCCTCATGCATGCTAGGTGAGCACTCTACCACTGAGCCACCACCCCAGCCCCGAGGAGAGTTGTTTTTAACATGTTTTTGTCAGTTTTTTTTAGGATTCCAAAAATCTCTTATTTTTATATTTGAAATTGGCATAAAGTGTCTTCCCTAAGTATTTAATTTCAACAGTGTTGTAAAAAAACAAGTGTTAGAGAAATTCATATAAGATTGAGTCTCAGAAACTACCATCAATGTCCCCAAATTGACAAGATTCAGGGCTGCGACTCAACAAAGCTCATTAGAGACTGTTTAATGAAAAGAATAATGGCAGTTTATTAATTTACATTGAGAAATAAAATTCTGAAGCAGACCAAAAGGTTGCATCAGGGTAGCCACTTCGCATAAAAATAGGAAAAGAAGAAATTAAATTAGCACTATTTGCAGATGATATGATTCTATACCTAGCAGACCCAAAAGGCTCTACAAAGAAACTATTAGAGCTAATAAATGAATTCAGCAAAGTGGCAGGATTTAAAATCAACACGCATAAATCAAAGGCATTCCTGTATATCAGCGACAAATCCTCTGAAATGGAAATGAGGACAACCACTCCATTCAAAATATCTTCAAAAAAAATAAAATACTTGGGAATCAACCTAACAAAAGAGGTGAAAGACTTATACAATGAAAACTACAGAACCCTAAAGAGAGAAATAGAAGAAGATCTTAGAAGATGGAAAAATATACCCTGTTCATGGATAGGCAGAACTAACATCATCAAAATGGCGATATTACCAAAAGTTCTCTATAGGTTTAATGCAATGCCAATCAAAATCCCAACGGCATTTCTTGTAGAAATAGAGAAAGCAATCATGAAATTCATATGGAAAAATAAAAGACCCAGAATAGCAAAAACAATGCTAAGCAAGAAGTGTGAATCAGGTGGTATAGCGATACCAGACTTCAAACTATACTACAGAGCAATAGTAACAAAAACAGCATGGTACTGGTACCAAAACAGGCGGGTGGACCAATGGTACAGAATAGAGGACACAGAAACCAATCCACAAAACTACAACTATCTTATATTTGATAAAGGGGCTAAAAGCATGCAATGGAGGAAGGATAGCATCTTCAACAAATGGTGCTGGGAAAACTGGAAATCCATATGCAACAAAATGAAACTGAATCCCTTTCTCTCGCCATGCACAAAAGTGAATTCAAAATGGATCAAGGAGCTTGATATCAAATCAGAGACGCGCCGTCTGATAGAAGAAAAAGTTGGCTACGATCTACAGTTGGTGGGGTCGGGCTCCAAATTCCTCAATAGGACACCCATAGCACAAAAGTTAATAACTAGAATCAACAAATGGGACTTACTCAAACTAAAAAGTTTTTTCTCAGCAAAAGAAACAATAAGAGAGGTAAATAGGGAGCCTACACCCTGGGAACAAATCTTTACTCCTCACACTTCAGATAGAGCCCTAATATCCAGAGTATACAAAGAACTCAAAAAATTAGACAATAAGAGAACAAACAACCCAATCAACAAATGGGCCAAGGACCTGAACAGACACTTCTCAGAGGAGGACATACAGTCAATCAACAAGTACATGAAAAAATGCTCAACATCTCTAGCTGTCAGAGAAATGCAAATCAAAACCACCCTAAGATACCATCTCACTCCAGTAAGATTGGCAGCCATTAGGAAGTCAAACAACAACAAGTGCTGGCGAGGATGTGGGGAAAAGGGTACACTTGTACATTGCTGGTGGGACTGCAGATTGGTGCAGCCAATTTGGAAAGCAGTATGGAGATTTCTTGGAAAGCTGGGAATGGAGCCACCATTTGACCCAGCTATTCCCCTTCTTGGTCTATTCCCTAAAGACCTAAAAAGAGCATGCTACAGGGACACTGCTACATCGATGTTCATAGCAGCACAGTTCACAATAGCAAGACTGTGGAACCAACCTAGATGCCCTTCAATAGATGAATGGATAAAAAAAATGTGGCATTTATACACAATGGAGTATTACTCTGCATTAAAAAATGACAAAATCATAGAATTTACAGGGAAATGGATGGCATTAGAGCAGATTATGCTAAGTGAAGCTAGCCAATCCCTAAAAAACAAATGCCAAATGTCTTCTTTGATATAAGGAAAGTAACTAAGAACAGAGTAGGGACGAAGAGCAGGAGAAGAAGATTAACATTTAACAGGGATGAGAGGTGGGAGGGAAAGGGAGAGAGAAGGGAAATTGCACGGTAATGGAAGGAGACCCTCAGGGTTATACAGTGGAGGGGGTAGAGAGAGAGGAGGGGAGGGGAGGGGAGAGGTGGGGAGGGGGGAGGGGGGAGGATGGGAAAGGCAGCGGAGCACAACAGACACTAGTATGGCAATTTGTAAATCAATGGATGTGTAACTGATGTGAATCTGCAATCTGTGTATGGGGTGAAGGTGGGAGTTCATAACCCACTTGAATCAAAGTGTGGAATATGATATGTCAAGAAATTTGTAATGTTTTGAACAACCCACAATAAAAAAAAACAAAAACAAACAAACAAAAAAAAAAAAAAACAGGGTAGCCACTTCGCATCTTTTGCCTGAGTTTAAACTATGCAATCTTTTGATCAAAAGAGTGTGTAGTGAGCTTTGAATCAGCTAAGGAATCTCCATAATTTAAATGTATAATTATTTTAGGCTCTGATCATCCTAATGAGGGCCATCTAATGGGCAAGTGGATACATAAACCTGGCAGCACACTTCTTTCATTTTATTTTTTTGTTTTGGTTTTTATGGGACTGGGAATTGAATCCAGGGTCTTGTTCATGATAGCCAAGCAGTCTACCGCTGAGCTATAGCCCTACCCTTCTATTTTCATTGTACCAACAATTCTCAAAGCGTGGGTTGTAGAAGGGATCTGCTAGTTCAAAACTATTTGCCTAATAACACTATCATTGTTATCATTCACACTATCATTCACAATTTTCTGGAAAGGGTAAGATCCTCCCTCTCCAACTGTCTAGATAGCTATGTGAGTTTAGATTTTATTCACATACTTCAGTCAAAACACTATATTATACTGGATGCGGTGATGCATGCTTTGTAATTCCAGTTAATCAGGTTGCTGAGGCAGGAGGATCACAAGTTTGAGGCCAGTCTGCGCGATTTAATGAGAACCTATTTCAATAAAAAAGGGCTGGGGATGCAGCTCAGTGATGAAGTGACCCTGAGTTCAGTCCCCAGTACCACAAAACAAAACAAAAATACCATATTGCAACACATTGAAAGTAGAAGTTCTGAGGATCTAGGTATCTTCTATTAAGTCAAGAGATTTGTAAAAACATAAAAAAGGTCATTTTTCTATTATAAAAGATTATTCTTAGGGGCTGGGGACGTGGCTCAAGCGGTAGCGCGCTCGCCTGGCATGCGTGCGGCCCGGGTTCAATCCTCAGCACCACATACAAACAAAGATGTTGTGTCCGCCGATAACTAAAAAATAAATATTAAAAAATTCTCTCTCTCTTTAAAAAAAGATTATTCTTACATATAATGAGTTTATTGCTTATTAGTAAATAAAATTTAGAATTTCAATAGTATCAATACTATCAAAGTAAATGTAGGGTTAGAAACAAAGAACAAGACACACTCTACCCTTAGGGATCTCAATTTTGAGAGAGACTAACAGTATACTACTCACCTCAGTACCTTGAAAAAATGCTATATTGGCAATTTGAAGAAATATTTGAGAATAAGAAATAGAAGGTAGTATTTGCTTGATAGTGTCAGGAAGAGTTCACAATGTGGGACAGATTTGACTATTCTTTAATAGTCATTAAAGAATAGCCTATAAAGTATTCTTTTTGACTATTCTTTATTTGACTATTCTTTGTTATATTCTTTAATGAAGCCTTAGTTCTACAATTGGTTGAATCCCAAATACCAACTTCTGAATTAGCAAGGGAATTCAGAATATTTTCCTCTGGAAGTTAGGTTATTTAAAAAAAATGTTTTCAAACATTTGTTTCAAAACTCATTAATGAACAGATAAATAAGTGGGTTTCAACCAGTTTTTTGAAATGAAATAAAATAGAAAAAAATTAATTTCATTGAACTATTTAAATGTCTCATTTTTTAAAAGGTGGAAGATTTTTTTCTAAAATGAGCATTTAGTACTATAAATATCCCTCAAAGAACAGTTGTTCTTAGAAATGCTGATGTACTTTCTAATTTCCTGTATTGTCTTTTTTTGATGACTTATCTTTTCCCATGCAAGATGTGATTTTTGTGATATTTCATATACCTAGTGATTTTGCACTTTGTCCTGAGCATTTTAAATATTCTAAGACTGATTCTTGTGTAAATGTCATGTAAAATGTTGATACTTTTTCTTCTTGCAAGTACTTTTGTTAGGTAAGGTAAAGGTTGCAGGTCCTTCTGCAGACTATGTTCCAAACTAGATAACACTTTTCATGTGGGCATATCCAGTTTGGGACCTGAACAGAAATCTGTTAGTACAGTTCTCAAAGTCTTTGTTATGCTAATTAGAATTAGATCAATAATGTGCAGGTCACGGGTGAGTTCAATTTTATGAGGTTACTTGCTTGGTCCCCTCACTTTCTTCTGTCTTTCCAGTACTTTTGATTCCCTGGAGTTCCCCATTTAAGTCCTCTGGCTACAATCCTACTTTCATTTGCACTGTCAAGAACCTGCTCACATCCACAATTGTCTCCAGCAATGGGAAAATGGGGGATGGGGAGAATGGCACCCGAGTTTGTCTCTGCTCTTTTGGAGTCACACTTTCTCTGAATGGAAGGGAAGACTTCCTCAGAGTTTTGAGTCATAGCATTTTGTTTTCATTCTTTTGCTGCTGCCACTGCTTTTTTTTTTTCTTTTAGTATTTTTTTAAGTTATAGATGGGCACAATATCTTTATTTTTATTTTTATGTGGTGCTGAGGATCGAATCCAGGGCCTCACACGTACAAGGCAAATGCTCTACCACTGAGCTACAACCCCAGCCCCTGCTTTTTGTGACCAGAGTTACTGGGGGCTTCCATGCAAGGAAATAAAGAAAAAAGGAGAGAGGGAGGAGGAGAGAGAAATGATGTGTACTTTTATCCTGGAAATAAAATAGAAAGATAATCAAAATGACAACAGTTTTATTTCAATGGTTAAGAAAAGCATATGTAAACTAGGGATGTAGCTCAGTGGTACTCAGTGTTTCAGAGATTCCATTTTTTTGCTCCATAAGCCAGGACCAGAGAGTTCCCATGTTTTGAGGTTTGTTGAGTGAGTTCAGGTCAGAGGAAATCAGGAAAAGGAACATTTTGACCGGTTCTGTAGTGCTTCAATTTCTGGTGTTCTTTGATTCACTCCAAATAGCTGTGCCATTTGTTCTATTTAGATTTTAAAGCTGTGTTTCGTGGAAAAGAAAGTTTTTCATGTGTTCACTCCATCTTACCAGGAGTCAACCCATTTATCTTTATTTAGATCTCTGCTTTATTGACTTTTGCAGTGTTTTTGTTTTTGCTTCCTCTCAACACACTCGCTGGGCCTGAAATCAGAGTTTCTAATCGCTCAGTATCCTTTGGGGCAGATAATTCCTATGTAAAGGGAATCTTTATTACTGCCCTTTCACCAGAGAAGTAATTTCCTGCTTAATGTTAACTTGCTTACCACTCCATTTCAAACAAAATTTCATCTCCCTGTCATCTGATGGTTGGTTGATTACTGAAATTCTACAGTCAGTTCTACTAGAACATGACAGTTGTACCCGTAAGACTCATCATTCTATACAAAATCCTAAATAAAAATCTTGGAGTTAGGATGTGAGCATTTTGGCCACCATGTGGTTTAAATGAATTTTTTGATGCAATAAAGTTGAATATGTATTTAAAAAAATCACAAACAAAAAAAAAACCTTGGGAGTTTACAGGAAACTGGGGTTCTCTAGCACTCAAAAACTTTATTGGCTAAAAAAATTAAAAAGATCAAAATGACAGCACAGTTTTACTCACATCAGTAGTTCAAGAGCACATACGTGAACTGGAGATGCAGGTCAGTGGTACAGTGCTTGTCATGCATGAGGACCTGGATACAATCCCCAGCACCAAAAAAAAAAAAAAAGGCATATGTATGATAATAAATTTGGCGCTTTATCTTGTGTGAAGCATAGCAGTCATAGGAAGGGTAGCAGCTTGTGAGTTATTGTGAAGTGGTAGAGGAAGGGTCATTTGAAATCTGACAGTTGTAAAACCGGATGTGCATGGATATGGCTCATAACACGATAAAGACACTGATAGATGTTAGGGCATGTCCTTGTGTGATTTGTGTATACCTATGCAGCATGTCTTAGCTGGCTGCATTTTTTATACCTACATTTCTTTCTTTCTTTCCTTCCTTCGTTCTTTCTTTCTTTCTTCATTCATTTATTCATTTATTTATTTATTTTTATGTGGTGCTAAGGATTGAACCTCACACATGAGAGGCAATCTCTCTACCACTAAATTACAACTTCAGACCTGGTTTTTGCATCCACACAAGCGCTTTTCCAGGATAAAACTGCACATCAACAAATAGGAAATTTGTGTTGTGCTAGTATTATTTCTTAATATACCAGTCATATTGAAACAAATTTTCATCTTTAGAGTGTGCCATAGAACTGACTGTACATAATTTTATTAATTTCTTTCTTACTCTCCTATATCTACTGAATTTTCAACTCTTGCTTTTTTCCTTCCAAGTTCTTATATTCAGAGTTTCACATATCTCACATTTTCCTTTTACTCTTAAAAATTATTTTTTATTTAATAGGTTTGTTTCATGAGCCTCCTAAATGGTCTACCTCTATCTAATACATATCACATATTGCTACCAGGCTTATTTTTCACACATACTCACACACACAAATAGATAAACACTATAGAAAGAATAAATACACATTTTTAAAAGTTAGATTGGTTCACCACCCTTAGTCATATATTGTGAATATTCTTTCTTGTCAGTACATGTACATATAGGTCTATAGCATCATTGTTTTATTGTAAAATACACATAATGACTTACTATTTTTAAATGTACAGGTCAGTGGTGTTAAGTATGTTCACACTGTTGTTCATCCATCACCACCATCCATCTACAGAACTTCTTCATCTTCCAAAACTGAATCTTTGTACCAGCATCATACTAAGAGCAGACTGGGTCAGCACATGCTCACAAGTTCAGATGTAAGAAAAGCACCTGGGCTGGGCTTAAACTCAGGTTTTGCTCCGCTGGGTCAAGCCTCCGGGTGCATGGTGAACAGTGGACACTAGAGGGCAGCCTCGCGCTCGCCTTTCCAGGGCTGCTTCCGGCTGCGCCGGCGCAGTAGGCTGCGTGCGCGAGGGCGAGAGGCGCTGCGTTCTGCTGGCGTGAGTCCCCGGAAAGTCGGGAAGGAGGTTCTGTTTTGTGCCGGGCCCGCACCTGGCTGGCCAGCGCCTCGGGCCCAGGCTCCGTGTGGACGGGGCCGGACTCATACAGCCTCGGGCCGCCCGCTCCGAGGTGTGCCTCACCTGCTGGGCTGTACCGGCCCGCATCGCCTCACACCCCGCTGCTGAAGGCCGGAGGACTCCGCCCGTGACAGGCAGACATCAGTCCTTCCATCTGGCGCTTGTTATGTACAGGTTCGTTGCTGCCAGAGCTGTGTGAAGTGAGACCATATGCTGCTTTTCTTTTCTTTTCCTTTTTTTTTTTTAAAGCAGAATTTAACCACTTTACTTAGTAATTTTGTGTTCTCCACCCATTGCCTTTACAATGGAACCCAAACGCTAAGTAAGCATCCAGAATATTTAAAATAGTTAATGTGCTTTGTGTTTTACTGGAAAATTGGGTTCTGCTCTACATTGTATTGGTTGACACTAATCTGTCACTTCTAGAATTGTATAAAATGTTCTGTAAATTGGTTAAAATTGAGCTGTGACTCTACAGCAGTGGATCCCATCTGTCACCTCCCCTAATTATCAAGATTTTATCAGTGACAGAAATCCTTTGTATTTAATTAAATAGTTCCTAAATATTTCCTACCCAACTGACTCCCACATTCCTTATTCCTTAATGTGCAAGGTATTTTTCAGGACTAGTAAATCTTAGTGTTTTGTTTGTTTGTTTGTTTTATTTCTAGGACAAAATTCTTATGCCACACTACCTCATTCTAAGCTCTAGGCAGCCTGCTCTAGAAATATACTTCTAAAATTAAAAAGCCAATCAGATATTGAGATGGGCTAAAACCTTCTCTAATAAACTGTCAGTCTCAGTGTCACACACACCCCCATCCCAGTGATCATAGTGGGTTCAATTCAGTTCAGCCCCTGAAGGTTGCAGGGTTTAAAGGAAGAATGTGGGTTTGAGGCCAAAACTTGTATAGTTTAGTGACCTTGGAGAAGTCACTTCACCTTTGAATCAGTTCTTTATCTGTAAGTTAGAAATAACAACACGAATTATATCTATATCACAGAATTGGTTGAAGTTGACACTGTGTAAAAGTCATTTGAATTTTTGGATGAGTGTTTTTGAGGAAGAATTCAGAGTGTGAGGCCTTAGGGATAATTAAAAGGCTATCGATGCATATAAAATACAGAAGCAACGAGAAATGCATTAACAGTGTGCTGAGTAATGTCGAAGGTACAATAGTGATCAGAGATGGAGGGTTATAGAATTTTGTATCTGATGTTGGTAGTTTTTGAGTGTGTCAGCTTTCCATTGCTGTAACAAATACCTGAGTTAAATCAATACAAGAAGAGTACAGATTTAGTTTGGCTCACCATTTTGGAAATTTCAGTCTATCGGGGGTTGGCCCTATTGCTTTGGGCCTGTGGTAAGGCAGTACATCATGGTGGGAGCAAGTGGTGGAAGAAAGTGCTTTATCTCAATGGCATCCAGGAAGCAAAAAGACACAGGAAAGGACCCAGGGCCAAAATGCCCTCCAAGGTTATTTCCCCAAATGACTTAACTTCCTTTCATTAGGCTCTGCCTCTTCAACGTTCGTTGTACCACTTGCAATAGTGCCACAGGCTGGTGACCAACTTGGTCTTTGGGGAAAGGGTATCCAAACCATGGACGAGTGAAAATGAAGAAAGTGTAGAGAGCAAGATACCAGGTGCTAGAGAATGATAAGCAGATGTGAATTTATAGTCTAGATTCTTCATTTGTACAAATCCCTGGCCAGGAGGTCCAGCAGTTTTAAACTCATAATTGTGATTTTTTTTTTTATTCTTGTTTTTTATTTTGGGGAAGTACTGAAATCAAACCCAGGGCTTTGTGCATGCTAGGCAAGTGCTTTACCAATGAGCTGCATCTGTAACCCTTTCTTTTTAAATTTTATTTTGAGACAGGATCTTGCTAAGTTGCCCAAGGTGGTCTTGAACTTGGAATCTTTCTGCCTCAACCTCCTGAGTAGCTAGAATTACAGATGTGTGCCACTGGCTTACAAGTTCTTTTCTTATCCTTTCCTTCCCAAAATCATATAAGCTTCAAGCCCCATAAAACCTGAAGCCATCCTTAGTGACAAGGTAGGATCAGTGGAAGGTTACAGATAAAGGAGAACTTGAAGGTTGAAAGAATTAAAAAAAATGGAAAGAGGTGGTGGGTAAGAGACATTAGAAGGCAGATACCGTAAAGAGACGAAGAACAGAGTTAATGAGCATGAAAACAGGTGGGAGAAAACAGTGAATTCACGAAGATGGTGAAGTCAACTGTGATTAGCAGTCATGCTTTCTTATCTAGTGTCTGCTGTGTGCCAGGTGCTGAGGACATGTGGGGAACAGAGCAGGCAGGCAGACCTCTGTAGAACAGTCTAACAGGAACAGATGAGCCAAACCTGGAGCTGCAGCCCCAAAGGGTGCTTTTGAGCCTGAAGAAAGTTTGAGCTGGAGTGTAGGGCAGGGAAGGGTCTGGAGAGGTGGATAGGGGTTAGAAGGCTGGTGAAGAAACTCAGTTCTAACTACTGAGCTACATCCCCAACCTCTCAGGGAACCTTCTGAAAGTTTGAACTTTTTCCTGAGTGTAAGTAGGAGCTGTTGAATGTTTTTAATCCAGAAGAAATTAAATCTGTGATTTGGAAGAATCATTATATCTGTCAGAAAGCAACTCTTGCACATATATCTAAGGAGATGTGTTCAAAACTTGTTTCACTAAAACTGCCAGGGCAGGTAGGGACCAGGACTCTGTCTTTAATGATCATTGTGTGACCATCCCCATAGCTCTCGGGAGTTGTTCAAGAGTATAAAAACTCAGCAATGTCGATGTCTATGATATTTAGTATTTCCCAGTATTTAATGTATGTATAGCTTTTGAAAAATAAAAAACTTATAGTGTGGTCAAATGATTAAAAATAGTGAACTAGAAGGGACTAGAGTTATAATTCAGTAGTAGAGTGCTTGCCTCACAGATGTGAGGCCCTGGGTTTGATCCTCAGCGCCACATAAAAATAAATAAAGTAAATATATTTAAAAAATAGTATCCAAAGTACATGTATGAAGACAAAAAAAATAAAGTTCTTATTATTATTTTAAAAAAATAGTGAACTGGCAAGATTCAGTGGCTCACGCCTGTAATCCCAGCAGCTTGTGGGGCGGGAAGCGGGAGGATTACAAGTTCAAAGCCAGCCTCAGCAATTTCGCAAGGCCCTAAGCAACTTTGAGACCCTAGCTCAAAAAGGTCTGGGGATGTAAGTTGGTGGTAAAATGCCCCTGGGTTCAATCCCCAGTACCAAAAAAAGGTGAACTGGCATTTCATGTACATAAATAAATCTCAGAACCATTGTTGAGTTTCAAAAACATCATTAGTTGCAAATGGATAATACAAGTACACAACCACTGTATAAAGCTTGAAAATGTGTTATTACTTATGGGTTCATACTTGTGAAAATAGAAAGCATGTGAGAGGATTGCATACACCAGTGGTTCTGAAACGTTAGCATGCGTCCAGATCACCTAGAGGAACTTACTGAAACAGAATTTGTTTCTGTGGTAAATACCTAAGAATTTGCATTTCTCTCAAGTTCCCAGTGAGGTGCTACTACAGACAGGTCCAGGGCGCACAGTTTGAGAATTGCTGATACATACCAATGTGAGGATAGTGACAGCTGCTTGGGATGGAGTGACTCAAACTGGACAGGTTTCAGAGTGGTTTTAAATGTATATACACTATTTTATTTCTTTCACAAAGTTTGGGCTCAGTTGTAGAATGTGTGCTTAAGCCTCTGAGGGCCCTGGGTTTGTTTCCCAGTATCAAAAACAAAACAAAATATTGGAAACAAATATACTTTGTAAATTGGCAAAGCCAAATAGATATGCACAGTTTTACTTTTTATTTTTCTCTTGGAACATTTTATTAAAGGAAAAGATCCTATCTGCTGTGTGGAGAATGGATTGGAAAAGAGAAAGAAGGGGGAGACCATGCAGGAAACTCTTGCAGAAGTTCAGGTAAGAGATATTGATGACTTAATACCAGGGCAGAGGTGGCAAGGAAGGGCAAATATGAACAGATTTGAAGAGGTTTGGGTGATAGAATTGGCTATGTGTGCTGATTGGTTGGTTTCAAGTCACCCTGGTTCATGACTTAGTGAGTGGGTAGGTTGTGTGTCCAGAGTAGAAACCCTAGAGAAGGGGCATGGTGAGGACAGGAAAGAGTCTCTGGAGTCAGCTGTTGTCATCCCAGACCTTGAAGAACCTATTAAGTGAAGTGTTTAGGAGAAAAATCAGGGATGCAATATAGACTTAGAAATCATAAATATTTAGAGAGCCACTGAAGCCACAGATGTGGATGAGATGACCTTGGCCAAAGGAATATCACCTGATGCTGCAATTGGCCAGCTCTGGCCCACTGCCTGTTTTTATATAGCCTAATAGCTAAGAATGCTTTTATTTTTTTAAGTATTGTGGGGGTGGTTGGGATCTAATAAGGAATAATATTTCATGATACATGAAAAATATATGAAATTTAGATTCCAGTGTCCATAAATGAATCTTACTGGAACAGAGCCACACACATTTGTTATATTGTTTGGAGCTGTTTTCACACTCTGGTGACAGAGTTGAATAATTGTGACAGAGACAATATAGGACCAGATGTTACCTTGCACCACCTCTCAGTTTACTGCAAATCACAGTGATAGGTTTATTGCTAGACTTTGACTTATAGCTGCTAAGCCTAAATATTTACCATTTGTTACTTTATAAAAAGAAGTTTGCTGCTCCCTGACCTGAGGTCTAAGTTGAGAAACACTTGGTCACTTTAATTATTGTAAAAGAGACTGCAACCATTTTATCTATTTCTTTATGTGTACCTTCCAAGAATCAGCTGTAGAGACTAAGACATTAGTAGTAAAAGTTATAATTTCAATTGAAGATCCTGAAGGTGATATGAGGGATGGACCAGAGAGAAAGATGTGGGCCTGGAAGCTTTATGAGAAAGGTAAGCAAATGATCATCCTGACCATGGACAGGCACACTTGGGAAGGCTGAGGTAGTGGGGTGAGCAAGCAGCTGGCATTATGTCCAGGAGAGGGAAGGTATAGAGTGAAACAGAAGTGGTTCCATAGTCAGGGTTTCCTGGGCGTCTTTAATGACAGCAAGGCTAAACAAGCAGCATTTTCCTTTGCCAATTAAGAAAATATATATGTATTTATGGGCTAGGGTTGTAGCTCAGTGGTAGAGCGCTTACCTTGCATGCGTGAAGTACTGAGTTTGATCTTCAGCACCACATAAGAATAAATAAAATAAAGATATTGTATCCATCTGCAACTAAAAAATAATTAAAAATTATATATATATGTGTATATATATATATACACATATATATATATTCAAATTATAGAAGAATAAATTATTTAAAAATTCCCAGGTTAGAAAAAGCAGTACTTATATGCTGGTCCCTCCTACAGCGTCACTGGCTAGGAAATAGAAGGATGGAGTAATCATTCACAGAGCTTGTGAACAGCACAGAAAGAATAGATTAGGGAAAAAGATCAGAAGTACAGTTTGTTATTTTATCTTTTTCAATTGAAACATAATTTAGATACTATAAAAGTTGTCATTTAAAAGTGTACAATTCCTTGATTTTTTTAAGCACATATTTATAAGATTGTGCACCTATCACCACTAAATCCAGAATTTTTTATCTAAAATGAAATCCCATGTTAATTAGTAGCCATTCCTCATCTCCTTGCCCCCCAAACTCTGTGCAATCACGTTTCTGTTTTCTGTCTACATGGAATTGCCTATTCTGGACATCTCATATAAATGAAATCATACAACATGTGGCTTTTTGTGTCTGGCCTCTTTCATTGACCATAATGTCTTTAAGGTTCATCCCTGTTCTAGCAGTAATAGTGCTTTATTCCTTTTTATGGCTGGATAATAATCCATTTATGAATGTGATACATTTTGTTTATCCGTTTATTAACTAATTGGAGTCATTTCTATTCTTTGTCTGTTATAAGTAATGCTACTTGGGCTGGGGTTGTGGCTCAGTGGTAGAATGCTCGCTTCGCATGTGTGAGACCATGGGTTCGATCCTCAGCACCACATAAAACTAAATAACTGAAATAAAGATATTTAAAATAAATAAATGATGCTACTATAAACATTTGTGTACAAATATAAACATTTGATGTATGTTTTCAATTCATATAAGTATATTCTGAGCAATGGAATTATTGGGTGATATGGTAAATATGTTTGAAATAGAAATGCTGTATTGTGCTAGGCATAGTAGCATAGCTGGGAATGCTGAGGCAGGAGGATTGCAAGCTCAAAGCCAGCCTCAGCAACTTAGCAATGCTCTAAGTAACTTAGTGAGACCCTGTCTCAAATAAAAAATAAAAAGGGGCTAGGGATATGGCTTAGTGGTTAAGCATCGTTGGGTTCAAGTCCCAGTACCAAAAAAGAAAAAGAAAAAAAGAAATACTATATTATGCTATATTATTTGCCACAGTGGCTATATTTTACATTCCCACCAGCAATATATGAGGACTACAGTTTTTCTTTAACCTCACAAACATTTCTTATTGCTCGATTTATTTTTATTGTAACCATCCTAGATGTATTTCATAATTCTTTTTTTTTGCATTTGCCTTCAAGACAAGTGGAATTGAGCATTTTTCATATGCCTGTTGGAAGGTAGATTTTACTTCCTTAAGGACAAGGTACGAAAGAGCTGTCTTCTGGCTGGCTCCTCTCAGGCCTCTGGGCTTGATGTGAATGTTATATCTTCAGAAAGGTCTTCTTGGATTCTTCAACCATTTATTTTCTATCCTTGAATCCTCATCACAGGATAATGATGAATTTTATTTACCTATTTATTATCTGTCTTTCCTGCCTGATTTTTCATTAAGCTCTAAGAGGATAGGAACCATGTCTGTTTAATTCCCTCGTGTATTTCAAGTGCTCAGTGCAGAGATGGGCCAGTGGACATTACTTAATATGGTGGAAAAAGCAGATTGGAACCAAATAGAGACTGGTGAGGAAATGTGGGGGTCTGCACCCACATAGGCTGACAGGGTTTTGGTGATGCTGGCCAGGTTGTCCAAGGCTTTCCCTGTAGCTCCTGGAGCTTGAAAGTCCAAGAGACATGTGGTCACTAGGAGGGCCTCTAGGAAAGAAGAATGAATCATTTGGACTGCTGTGACTTATCTGTGTACAGAGTTGCAATTTTTCTTTAACAAACCTCCTTTTTTGGTCCTTCATGGAAGAGGACTTTCAAACCAGTCCCTGAGACCAACCAGAACACTGTTTGACACAGACAACTGGATGGAGACCTAGCTGGGAGAAGGAAGATGCTCCTGGAAGGTAAAGTTTCATGTCATAGTTGTATCTGGCACAAGTAGCACACAAGGCAATTGTATCACTAGTATCTCTGGGCATCCCAGTGCCTATATTCAGCTGACACATAGTAACATGGCTTTATCTGTTATACTGATGGTCCTCTACTCTGCTTCATACATAGCCTTTGCCCCCAGCATCCTGAGTGAGAAGCACTCTGCTCATTGTCTTTCCCTAGGCCTGTTCCCCATCTGGACCCCTCCAACACAGACCCTATAGTGGCTCCATTGCTGGAGTCCATCCCTTCTCAGGGTTACTTATTGCCACTGTCACCTGAGTTCTTTTTCTAATCTTACCACCCTTATTCTAGCTCATAAATTTTTTGGTTCTTATCTCAGATCATTTCCAGGTCCTCCTAACTGGTCTCCAAGCCTCCAAGTACCTTCCAAGGAACATCCCAGACTCACCTTTCATATCAGCTCTTTGGGAAAACAATTTGGCATGTTCAGAGTTTGGGGGTTGTGGCTGTGGCTCAGTGGTATAGTGCTCACCTGGCACACATGTGGCACTGGGTTCGATCCTCAGCACCATATAAAAATTAAAAAATAAAGATATTGTGTTCATCTACAATTAAAAATATATATAAAATGTTCAGAGTTTGGGCAGGGGGTGTAGCACAGTGGTAGAGTACTCACATAGTATACCCAAGACACTGGGTTCAATCTATAGAAACACAAATGAAAAAATAAACCATGAACTTTTTTTCCCCCCGCCAGGGTTGAAACCTAAGCCTTGCACATGTTAGGTGAGTGCTCTGCCACTGAGTTACAGCTCCACCTTCTCAAGGGCTTTTGAGTACCTTCCAAGGAACATCCCAGTTTCTTAGCTGGGTTCAAGTGGGCCCGACCTACTAACGTACCCCTTTGTCCATCTTCTGCCCCAACACCACTGCTTTTATTTTACTAAATATTAATGAATATCTACTTAGTGCAAAGTGCTGTAAGACAGAGTCAAAGGCAGACATCTCCCATTCTGCATAACCTAGATGAATCCAAATTTTAATTTAATAAAGAGTAATGAGCCAGGCGGCACATGCCTATAATCCCATCAACTTGTGAGGCTGAGGCAGGAGGATTGCAAGTTCAAAACCAGCCTCAGCAACTTAGCAAGAGCCTGTCTCAAAATTTAAAAGGGTCGGGGGTAGGGTTGTGAATTAGAGGTTAAGTGCCCCTGAGTTCAATCCCTGTTGCCAAAAATTTTAGAAAAAGAATAATGATATGGGGGTGCGGGAAAAGCTGAAATTGAGTGGTTAATATAAGCCTAGTGTTCAGTTCCTCTCTTGCTCCTCATGTGACTCCAAAACTTATAGGACCTACGAGTGGGGAGGCATGAGAGGGTGTAGCTACCTTCAGGGCAGTGTCATCAAAACCTTCATGGAAATTATAGCTGAAAGTGTTATTGCTTCTTGTCTCTTGTTATATTGCAGGAACTGATACAGGATAACAACATGGAAAGGAAAGCCCAGGAGAGCAAGAAAGGACTGACCCACAGAGAAGTCCCTCGTGTTGTTGGGCTGCTGCTCGCCATGGCCCTTATGAATGTGGTCCTTTACCTCTGCTTCGACCGATTTTTCATATCCCCTCAACATTCCACCAAGGACCCTAGATCTTGTCCATATGGTTACTTCAAAATGGGGCAGATGAAAAACTGTTCACCCTGGCTGTCCTGTGAGGAGCTGAGGACAGAAGTGAGACAGTTGAAGCGTGTTGGGGAAGGAGCCGTGAAGAGAGTGAGTACATGGTTTTCTTCTGCATTATCACTTGTGTCAGCTCTTTGGGAGAACAATTTGGCTTTCTGGGCTAAGACCCATAAAAGGAAGTGGATGTAGTGGCACCTGCCTCTAGTCCTAGCACTTGGGAGGTTGAGTCAGAAGGATCACTTAAGGTCAGGAGTTCGAGGCTAGTCTGGGCCACATAGGAGATCCTGTCTTAAAGATCCATAAAGGCTCTTTATATCTGTCTTTGAGCCCAGTAATCTCATATCTGGGATTTTAATTTTAAAAGAAGAAAAGAATCTGAAGGAAGGAAAAAAGCTAAATGCATAAAGGAGTACTATAGTAATGGAAAACTAGGACCAACAATTTTAGGAGAACAATTAGTTAAATTATGGTTCAACCACTTGATGGAATATTCTATAGCTATTTAAATGTAGTTAGGATTACTCATGTAGCAACAGGAAGAAAATCTTAAGAAATTAGAATAAATTTTTAAAAAATCATTTCAGTAATGAAAAAAGAAAAAGAAAATAAGTTAAAAAAAGGAAGATTTAGAATTGTGTAGTATGTTATTTTCAACTGCAAAATTAAATATTTTTGTGGAAAAATGCAAAAGTGGCAGAAATTGTATAAGACAAAGTGGGAATTATGAGCAGTTTTTTCTTGATTTTTAAACCATGATGGTATTTCTGATTTTTTTAAAGTTATAGTTAAGACACAATACCTTTATTTTGTTTATTTTTATGTGATGCTGAGGATCGAACCCAGGGCCTCGCACGTGCTACTCGAGCGCTCTACGGCTGAGCCACAACCCCAGCTCGGTATTATTGATTTTTAAAATTTTCTTTTATTTGAAAAGAGACATCAAGGAGTGAATTCAGTTTTCATATAGAAACTCCAAGATCTTTGTCCCGTTGATAACCAGTGTATGCTACACTCTATATGGTTGTCATTTCTGTGGAAGCTGAGTCTACCATTATGCAGTCAGTGGCTTTAGAAGACAATTAAAGATTGTTGAACGAAGAAAGGTTCTTTGTGAATTTGCAACAGGCAAAAGGCAGGGAGAGATCAGGAAATGCACCTACAAAGCTGCAGTTTGATAAATGGCTAATGAGGATGCCATGGTTTCCTCCTGAATATAGATGGAGGCATCTTAAAGGAAGGAGTTAGGGAGAAGGGGAAGGAATTTGTAGAAAGTACTTTATTCATTGTAGGTGCCATGGGTAGAGTGGTGAAAGAAACAAAGACACTGATTTCTTTTTTAGTTGGAAAGTCAGATACTAAGAAAAATAAGAAAGTTACATTATGATGTGTTAAGAAGACAAAAGAGGCAAAGAAATGATGTGCTTGTCATTCTAGGTCTTTAGGAGAGGACATTGGCCAGAGCAATGGGAGACCATGTTGAGAGTGTGGGCATCTGGGGAAGAGGCCCCATTCCTCTGTGCAGGGAACATTCCTGGTTGTTCAAGGAGCAGGAAGGAACCTAGTGTGACCAGAGAGCAGGAAGAGAAAAAGAGGTCCGTGAGGTCTGAGAAGGGTCAAATTGGGAGCCAGGTTGTGCCAGGCCTCACAGAACTTTGAGAACCACTGGAAAAATTTTAGTAGAGAAATTTATTTTGTAAAGGGATTATCTTAGCTGCTATGTGAAGAGTGGATGAAAGGTGGCAAAGGTGGAAGACTGGTTAGGCTTTTTTGCATGTGAGGGATGGTTATGGCTTAACAAGAGTGTTAGTAACAGAAATAGAAATCAGTGGATTCTGGACATATTTTCAAGGTATTAACAATAGGATTTTCTAATTGACTGGATGTGGGGTATGAGAGAATGAAGAGATTCTATGTGTCTGAGATGGACATGTTAATTCTGGTGTGAGACATCCAGGTGGGGGTGTGGGCAGTTAGATGTGCAAGCCCAGCATAATGGATGAGGTCTGAGAGAATATAAATTAGAGACTCAATATTATTTATATGCATTTGAAAGTATTAGAATGTGGAAAAAATCACCAAATAAGGGATATAGATAGAAAAGAGGACATAAAACCAGCTCATTTCTATCTTCTTCAAAGAGATGTCCTTGAAAGCTGGTACAGTGGTGTATGCTTGTAATCCCAGTTACCTGGGATGTTGAGACAGGGGCATCACAAGTTTGAGGCCAGCCCCTGCAGCTTAGGAAGATTCTGTCACAAAATGGATGTAGCTCAGTGGTAGAGTGCTAGCATGCATGAGGCCATGGGTTCATCCCCAGTACTGGAGGGAAAATGTACATACTAAGAGGTGACCTTGAATGTGTTGTGTCTGTGGTTGTAATTGTTCAGAGCATTTTTGGAATTTGTTGGAATTGCTTCTTTCCTCCCAGGGAATATGATTTTGATGATGGCAAGTTATTATCATTTGTAGATAGACAGATTTAATTTTAGGGAGCCGCAAATCATGTTCATCCAAATATGAAATTTAGTAGTATGGCTAATAAGCCTAAGCACTATCATTTTATTAAAGTGAAATGTGACTATCCAGGCATGATGGCACACCCCTGTAATCCCAGCTACTCAGGAGGCTGAGGCAGGAAGATTGTAACTTAAAAGCTAACTTTATTTTGACCTTATTTCAAAATAAAAGTAAAGTGTGAACAAAATGCCATTATATTCTTTTGTTGGGTTTTTCTTTAGCTGACACTTCCCTCCCTCAGGACAAAATATTTTGAACACTTGGGTATTAATAGTGTTGGTCAGGAGCCTTGTCTGCCTTCTCCCCTGTCAGAGCCTCAGGATCTGTGCAGTTTGGCACAGAGGAGAGTATCAGTATCCTGAATGTAGTCACTTATTGGAATAGCTGTGGGTAACTCAATTCCATTCCATCTCAATGCCCCACCTCCTCTCCACATGGAAGGAACAGGTTTTTCAGTAGGAATTTCTTTCTTTTTTTACAGTCTGCAGGTTGAATCCAGGGCCTCATGCATGCGAGGCAAGTGCTTTATGACTGAACTACATCTCAATCTCATCCCCTTCAGTGGGATTTCTAAAGTCAAAATTCTTGACATTTCATTCTGACCTCCACCTCCTCTTCTAACTCTCTTGATCCAGCAGTTCCTCAATTCCATGGAGAATTTCAGAGTATCCATCTCATGCTTTTTTACTTTATGACACCCCTCCTGTCTCTACCTCCTGATTCCCCTAGCAGAGATTCCACGAGTTTTTATTTTCATCATTCTTTTACAAAGAGTTGGAACAACTCCATTACATCTGTCTCTATCATGCCTGGCTGCTCTTGAAACCCAACTCTGCTCTTGGACTTGAGCAGCTATACTGGAGTAAGAGAGAAATCCCACAATCACATAATTTAAATGCACCATGACAAACTTCAGGTAAACACAGAGAACTATCCTTGGAAATTTCATTCCCAATCTCTGAGAAGTTTTTCCTCAAACATTCCCATCCTTTGTCTTATCCAATGATCTTGTTTTATGAGATATGAAACCAGAAACCATCCAAAGGGAATATCTTCATTCTACTTCCACCATATCTATAAACCAGCAGCTCAGCTCTCATTCCTAATTCCCAAGGTTCCACGTAATTTAAGTGATTCCCTGCATTGTCAGCCTTCCCACTCTGAACATCATTACTATTGGTATACAAACATACTCTCTTTAAAAAACAAAGTCCTGTTCCCTTGATTCCCCAGGCCTCTGTAGCTCCTGTCCTTTCTCTACTTCCATCACAGAAAGCTGCTCTAACTCTATTTCCACCTTCCTTGCTCTCACTCTTTCATCCTCTTCCAGTGTGTCTTCAAAACACCAGCACTCTAGGGAAACTTCTCTTATTGAGGGACCAGGTCGTGTCAGTTCTATTTTCAGAATATGTCCCAGTGTGCTCAACAGAATCTGTCCACAGACTCCCCTCTTGCCATCTAACAGTCTCCCTGCTTACGCTTTTGCCGACTACTATATACAGTTGTCTTCTAGACATATTGGATCATGCCATTTTTCTTCCTTAACACGCATTTGGTGGCTTCCTGTTGTCCCTTGGGGGAAAAAAATTAACCTTTTAATTATCCCTCTTGCTCCACCCTCCCTGCTGTGGATCCTTCCTCCCTCCCAGAACTCTTACCAGGATTCTCACTCCTTGTGTTGTAGTCTTTCCTTTGTTCCTTGTTTAAACCAAGCCCTTTCTTATGGGTCTTTCTCTGCCTGAAGCTCTGCCACTCCCCAGCCCAGTACTGGAGATAGGCATTGGACTCAGTGATGCTCTGCCAGTGAGTCACATCCCCACCCTTTTTACTTTGAGAGGGGTTTTTAATAAGCTGCCCAAGCTGGCCTCAAATTTGTGATCTTCCTGCCTTAGCCTCCTGAGTAGGTGGGATTAGAGATGTGTGCCACCACTCCCAGAGTTCTGTTACTTTTCTAACAGGAATTCCCTCCCTGATGTCCCTAAGTCCCACCCTTACCATATCTTCTCGTTCTCATTTATCTTGTTTTTTGTTTGTGTCTCTTATAAATGTGTAAGTCCCCTGAGAGCACAGAAGGTGGGTCCAGAGCATCTAGCCATACCTTATTGTATCTAGGACACATTTTGGGGGCCAGAGCACAAAAACTCTTTAATTGAATTCTCAGTACCTAAAATATTGATTTAATCTCAGATAGTTTCCTCAATATATACAAACTGTGCCACTCCCTTGTCTTCTCCAGACTTTTTTTTTTTTTTTTTTTTTTTCTTGTTTTTGGAATGGCCAGGGGCATTATATCCTCTACCTATAGCAATTTGTAGCTTTACCCATAAACTATAGTAACCTGTTTATGGTAGGCAGGTTGGCCTATTGCTTTTTCTTTATTCCTTTTTTTCTTAATTATAAAAGCAGTATATTCAAGTATTTAATAGGAGGCAAAGTAGAAAGTTAAAGTTTCCTTTTCCTTCCTCTTGCTCTCTCTGTCGTCAGTCTTATTTCCTAGGAATAACAGTTGGGGGTTCATCCATTTTGGGTTTTTAAACCTAAGATTACATTGAAAGACCCAAGCTGGGTGTGATGGTGCATGCTTATAATCTCAGCTACCTGGGAGCCTGAGGCAGGAGGATCACAAGTTTGAGGCTAGCCTGGGTAACTTAGACCCTGTCTCAAAATAAAAAATGAAAAGGACTGATGTAGCTCAGTGGTAGAACACCCCTGGGTTCAATACCTAGTGCCACAACAAACAAACAAACAAAAACAAGAAGGGTCTCTGCTTTCATGGCCCCTGTACTCCCTTCAGTCTGTTAAAACAATAGGCCAGATTATTAAATTATAAGTCAAATATGGGTTGTTTTTTTCCCCCTTAAAATCCTCCAGTGAATTACTTTCTCACTCTGAAAAAGTAAGAGTACACAGTCCCCTCCTTTTTTTTTTTTTTTGGTTTGCTACTGGGGATTTTAAACAGAGGGGTATTTTACCACTGTGCCATATCCCCATCCCTTTTCATTTTTTTTATTTTGAGACGGGGTTTTGCTAAGTTGCTGAGGCTGGCCTTGTACTTGGCAGTCCTCCTGCCTCAGCCTCCCAAATTGCTGGGATCACAGGTGTGTGCCACCCCATCTGGCAAAGTTCTTTCAGTAAAGCCTTACAATATCTGCTCCCTTTCACTAAACTTTTACCTACTCCTTTATGCCTTGCCCTTCCCACTCTAGCAGCCCAGCCTTTCTGCGCTGAGAGTCTGTGGCTGTACTTCCCTACAGGACATCTGGCCCTGATGTTTTCTGCCTAGGATGAAGTTTTTCCCTATATCAAAATGGCCCATTCCCTTATCTCTTTCAATTTGTTGCTCAGACACCCCAACAAGATCTTCCCGAGCCCTATTTTAAAATTGCAAACACTTCCCTGTTTTATTCTAAAACACATTTCACCTGATAATATACTTTATATGTTTCCTATTTATTTTATTGCCTACCTCCTGTAGTAGAATGTAAATTTTATCATTGCAGTTATGTCAGTGTTTTTCCAGCAGTGCTGGGGTCTGAACCCAGGGCCCCCACATGCTAGGCATGCTAGGTTCTACCACTGAGCTAGATAGAACCCCAGTTTTTTTTTCTTTGACATAAATTCTCCCTCCCCCCCCTTCCCATTTCCTTCCTGGGGATTGAACTCAGAGGTGCTCTTTACCACTAGCTACATCTCCAGACCTTTCTGGTTTTATTTTTAAACTTAAAGACGGAGTCTCACTAAGTTGCTAAGGGTATCACAAGTTGCTGAGACTGGCTTTGAACTTGTGATCCTCCTGACTCAGCCTCCCAAGTCATTGGGATTATATGTGTGTGCCACCTCACCTGGTTGACATAAATTATTGTTAAATGAACGAAGACACATTTGACTACAGTTAAATTCTTTGCTTTATGAAAAGACTACATGAGCTATGTTCTATATCTTTTACATTTATATTAAAGGATCACATGGGTGATATAAGAAGTTCCTAGTAATAAATAAGGGACAGGCAAATAGCCCTATAGAGAAATTGGATGAAGGACAATGACCAGACTTTTTATAGTAAATATACAGAAATGCTGATACAGATGAAAAATGCTCCCAGGCACCATGGCACCTATCTGTAATCTCAGCAACTTGAGAGGCTGAGGCAGAATGATCACAAGTTGGAGGATAATTTAAACACCTGGAGGGTTTCCTGTGGATCATGAGAATGAAAGCAGATGTACATGAAAGTGTTTATAAACTTTAAGATGTTGCATCCATGTTAGTTATGTTAGGTGGATTCATGCTCAGAGTGGGTGTTTTTGGAACCTGTATCTGTCAACTCAGCAAGATCCCCTCTCAAACACAAAAACAAAAAGGGCAGAAGATGTAGCTTTGTGGTAGAGTGCCCCTGGGTTCAATCCCCAGTACTGAATAAAGAGAGAGAGAGAGAGAGAAAGAAAATATTTTTCTGTAGTTGATTTTTTTATACCAAGAAGACTATTTATGATTAGTTTTACAATTAAATAAAAGATGAACACATTGCTGTTGTCTCCAAATATAATTGTTTTAGAAAGTGATAAAAAATAACTAGAGATTGCTAGGAAATGATTCGTAAAATCCATGATTTGCAGATTTAATTTTTTTTTTATTTATTCTTTTTAGTTACATATAATTATAGAATGTATTTTGGCAAAAGATTTGCATATTTTTAACACTAGAGGTTTTAGATATTTGTGGGTCATCCCAAAGACTAATAATATTTATTAACAAATAACTTTAATTTATCTGAGGCACAAAAATGAATATGACATAATTGAGGATTCAGTAGGAAATCAGTTGGGGCCCCGTCTGCCTCTTCCATGATTTATTGTTGAACATAAGGTAGCAGCTTCCTTAAGGTGAAATTTGTTTTTGTATGAAAATGGGCCTTGAAAACCAAAACCAAGCCAGGCACAATGGCACATGCCTGTAATCCCTGTTACTTGGGAGAATGAGTAGCAGGAAACCAAATTCAGGATCAGCCTCGGTAACTTAGTGAGACCCTGTCTCAGGAAAAAAAAAAAAAAAAAAGGCAAGAGGATTTAGCTCAGTGTTAAAGTGTTTGCATAGTATGTGGGAGGCTCTGGGTTTCATCCCAGTACTACAAAACAAAAAAATAAAACAACCAAACAATAACAACAACAACAAAACCTACCAAAGCCATCTGTCAGCACTAGTCATGACCATGCACAATAGGTCCAAAGAAGTGATGGGTCTTAGCCAGGCAAGTGCAGGCCTGTAATCCCAGCAGCTCAGGAGGCTAAGGCAGGAGAATTATGAATTCAAAGCCAGACTCAGCGACCTAGTGAGGCCCTAAGTTAACTCAATGAGACCCTGTCTCTAAATAAAATATAAAAAAGGCTAGGGATGTGGCTCAGTGTTTAAGTGCCCCTGGGTTCAATCCCTGGTACCAAAAAGAAAAAAAAAAAGGAAAGAAAGAAAGAAAAAAAAGTGATGGATCTTGACAAAGTCTTATTTTTATTTTTTCATTAGAGTCAAAATATCAAATTCAGTGGTAATACAAATCTATGGAGTATGTTTATTTGGAAATTTTATAAATTCATCAAAGTTTTACTGAATGTAGCAGCCAGAGTAAAAATGACTTTTTCCCCCCAATAGAAAAGATCCATAATGAAATTTCTTGGTTATGGGGGTTTGAGGTCTTGAAAGATTTCTCTTTTGAAGGTGAAGGGTTAGTTTTTTTTTTTTTTTTCCCCCATTAAAAACCCTCTCTTCTTAAATCCAAAAGAAATATTTGAGATCCTTTAGTCCACTTCCATTTTATGTAGTGTTTCTGAGTCTTAATCTTTTGAATTACAGAAGTAATGTATGTTTGTTTTGAAAGAATTGGAAAATACCAAAAGATATAAAGTACAAAAAGCACCCTTTGTGCTACAGTAAGTTGGGACTGGCAGGCAGTTGGCTGCCCCAGGTCTTTACATAGGCAGCCTGTCCTCCTGGGCCTTGCTTTCCCCTTGTCCAACATCTGTGCTGCAAGTCCTGACCATCCTCTAAGACCAACTTCCAGGAACCTTCCAGAGTCTTCTCCAGCTGGCTCTCACATCCAGACCACAGTCAGTCCCTCCTGCTGAAATTTTATGCACTAATTTGTTGTTCACCTTCTTGCATGTTATGTTTGTTCATAGTGAGTCTTTACAACTAGACAAAGTGCAACTCTAGGACTGCAAAGACTGGGTTCTTGTCTCATTCGTTTGTCTTCTGTGCCACACCTGTTAAACAGAAAGTATTTTTCTTTCTTGCCTCACTTTAGGTGGAAGGGTTAGGTTTGATGTTCTTCTGGCTTTGTTTCAGGTCTTTCTGTCTGAGTGGAAGGAACGCAAAGTTGCGCTCTCACGGCTCACCAGTCTGGAAATGAGAGATGATTTCCTCTGTGGACTACAGATGCTGAAATCTCTACAAAGCAAACACATTGTCACACTGCTTGGCTACTGTGAGGAAGACAACACTATTCTTACTGAATATCACCCCTTAGGTTCCTTGAGCAACCTGGAAGAAACACTAAACCTTTCAAAGTACCAAAATGTGAATACATGGCAGCACAGGCTGCAGCTGGCCATGGATTATGTTGGTGTCATTAACTACCTGCACCACAGCCCCCTGGGCACGCTGGTCATGTGTGACTCTAATGACCTGCCCAAGACACTATCTCAGTATCTGCTAACAAGTAACTTCAGCATTGTGGCAAATGATTTAGATGCCTTACCCCTGGTGAACCACAGCTCTGGGACATTTGTGAAATGTGGCCACAGGGAGCTTCATGGGGATTTTATAGCTCCTGAGCAATTATGGCCTTATGGAGAGGACATACCTTTTCATGATGATCTCATGCCCTCATATGATGAGAAGATTGATATCTGGAAGATTCCAGATGTTTCCAGTTTCCTTTTGGGGCACGTTGAGGGTAGTGATATGGTTCGATTCCATTTGTTTGATATTCATAAGGCCTGTAAGAGCCAGAATCCTGCAGAAAGACCCACTGCTCAGGATATTCTGGATACTTATCAAAAGGTTTTGAATTTACTCAGAGATACTGTGATGTCTCAGACAAGAGAAATGTTATAAAAATCAGTGCAGCCATTGAAGGGTGGGGTTTGAGGACCGAATGGAAGTTATAGCAGTTCTACTCTGATGATGGTTTTTTGTGTAAGCCCTATGGTTTTTTTTGTTTGTTTGTTTGTTTGTTTTTTTATTCAGCTATGTGGCTTTTTTTCTATATCCACTTGGCCTTTTGGGGGGTGGGGGGGCGGTTTGGTCATTTTTTCTGTGGTACCTGGGAATGAACCCATGGCCTCACACATGGTAGGCAAGCACTCTACCACTGAGCTACATCCCCAGCTCTTTTTAGTTTTTGAGACAGGGTCTCAGTTAATTGCTGAGGCTGGCCTTGAACTTGAGATCCTCCTGCCTCCGCCTCTGGAGTAGCTGGAATTAGAGGTGTGCACATCAGTGCCTGGCTTCATCTGCACATTTGAGTGTGTTCTACCTCTCCTGCCAACTGGATGGAGGTTTTAATTAAGAGCAAACTGGGTCTGATTTAAAGCTGGCTTCATCTTTCTGAGGCCATTTGCTTCCTGGCTGAGATGCAGAAAAATAGTGATCTACTCATATTTGAAGGAAGTAATAAAAGTGTAGCTATAAAGAGGTTCTGTTGCCCCTAATAACTGAATTTATGAGCTTATGAGAAATATATAGGCAGATGATTTTTAACTGGCAGTATATGCAAAAGACAGTGATTCTTCAAATAATGGTTTCTCTATATAGTTTAAAAAATGGTATTGAAGAAAAAATGTTTATAGCGGCACAATTCACAATATCTAAATTATGGAATCAACCCAGATGCCCATCAATAGATGAATGGATTAAGAAATTATGGTATATATGTATATACAATGGAGTTCTACTCAGCCATTAAAAAAATGTAATTATGGCATTTGCCAGTAAATGGATGGAAATGGAGAATATCATGCTAAGTTAACTAGCCAAACTCAGAAACTTAAGGTCAAATGTTTTCTTTCATTTATGGAATCTAGAGTAAAATAAAGGAAAGGGGAGGGAAGGATAAGAGTACATAAAGAACCAGTCAAATACAAATTAATAGATGAGTGAAAGGAAGTCCAGTAGAAGGAGAAGGGAAGAGGGTAGGGAAAAGGGGAAGAGAAAAGGAAGGATCATGAACTGAAATCAATTTCCATGATGTATGAGTTTGTCAGGTCTTTATAGTTATACTATGTATAGCCATAAAGCTCTAACTTTAAAAAAAAAAAAAAAAAGAAAAGAATTTAAAAATGGCATTGAGGGTTAGGGGGTATAGCTCAGTGGCGGAGCACATGCCTAGCATTTGTGAAGTCCTGGGGTTGATCCCCAGCACCAAAAAAAAAAAAAAAAAAAAAAAAAGATTTAACATATGGGGTATCCAGAGTGTTTGTGGTCTGTTCACATGGCATTAATGTGAATCATTTAAATCACTGATTTAAATGATTTCTCTATGAAGCTTCTTGTGTTACCCCTTTCCAATGAGATTTTGTTTGTTTGTGTTTTCGTACCAGGGATTGAATACAGCTTAACCACTGACCACATCTCCAACCTTTTTTTTTTTTTTTAATATTTTATTTTGAGACAGGGTCTTGCTAAGTTACTTAGGGCCTCACCAAGTAGCTGAGGCTGATTTTGAACTCAAGATCCTCCTGCCTCAGCCTCCTGAGCCCCTGGAATTACAGTTGTGTGCCACTGCACCTGGCTCCAATGAGTTTTTTAAAAAAGAACTGTTACAGCATACTCTTTGTAATTTGGAATGGATAAAAATATTTAGAAAAGAAAATTGAGGCAAACAATAGCTATGTTACTGGGCTTTAGAAGGTGCTTTGAAGTTCCTATTTATTGGGTTTTCCACGTCCAAAATTTGTGGTGAGCATTTTACATCAGCAAGTGTTCCTCATTACCGCACAGTATCAAGCCATCCCACTTGGGTTGCATGGCTGAATCCTTCAAAAAGTTCTTTCCTATGACACTGTCAGCCTCATTTGCAGGGGTTGAGGATTTGGTGTGTATTAATGATCACTAACAAGATGGCTAAAGCTGGTGTTCAGAATCGTAGATGTTCTGCATTGGACTCTGCCTTTGCCTGACTCAAGCAGGCATCAGAATCACTGGAAGGCACAAGCTGGGTCCCCATAGCTTCTGACTCATTGGGTTTGAGCATTCATAACTGGTTCCCAGTAAAGCACATGGTGCTGGTCTGGGGACTACATTTTGAGAAGCCCTACCCTGAGCTGTCAGGGAGGCACCACAGAGTAGGATAGCAGTATTATCAACATTGTTCCCTATTGCTGGTGGAGTGGCCTGTGCTTGGTGAGAGAATATGCTTGCCCACATTCTCTGATGTCACTCTGAAGCTCAGTGGGCACTCCCTTCACCCTGGATTTATTTTGTTACAATAACTCCACTGTTGGGATAATATCAAGTATTGGTGAGGATATGAAGAAACTAGAGTCCTCATAATGTTGCTCATGGGACAAGAGCATGGTACAGGATCTTGGGCAAATAGTCTAGTAGTTCCACAAAAAGTTTAAAATAAAGTTACCACATGACCCAGCAATTCTCTTAAGTGTATACCCAAGAGATATATACATCCACACAAAAGGCACATGTCAACATTGTCCATACATATTCATAGTGCAATTATTCACACTAGATAAAAGGTAATAAAAACCCAAATGTCCATTAGTCAATGAATAAACAAAATATAGTATATCCATACAATGGATTATTATTCAGCCTTAATGAAGTTCTGGGCATGGTGGCACATTCCTATACTTCTAGCTACTTGGGACTGAGGCAGGAGAATTGCAAATGTAAGGTCAGCTTGGTAAATTAGTGAAACATTGTCTCAAAATTTTAAAATCTAAGAAAGGTCTGGTGATATAACTGAGTGGTACAGTGCCCCTGGGTTCAATCCCCAGTACTACAAAACAAAAACAAAAGGAATGAAGTTCTAATGCATGCTATAATATGGATGGACCTTGAAAACATACTAAGTGAAGGAAGTTACTCACAAAAGACTGCCTGTCATGATTCTATTTATATGAAATGTCCAAAATAGGAAAATCCATAGAAACAGTATTTGCTAGAGGGTAGTAGGGAGTTGGGGTGGAAGAATGACTTATACCAGGTACAGAGTTTTTTGGTAGTGATGAAAATGCTCTGAAATTACATAGTAGTGATGTTTGTACAACTCTGAATATATGAAGTACCACTGAATTGTTTTTTAAGAAAGGACAAATTTTATGGTATGTGAATTATGTCTCAATAAAACTTATTTTAAAAATATTCTCCACAATGCTGTGTATGTATACTTTCACTTGATGTAGGCTGTTAATATGTGGAATTAATTATTTGCTCTTACCCTATTCATGTTGTATTTTCATTTGAGGGCTTTTTTTTTAGCATTTTGGTGAAAAACTGTCAGTTTTAAACTAATTTGTTTTTAATAGGACAGTAAAGCTGAAATAAACATCATGGTTCAGGAGAAAAAACATTGTACCAGAATTAGAAGACCTAAGTTATCCCAGCTCTGATCTCCGACAACTCAGACACATCCGATCTCTGTCATGAAAATTTGGAAGTAATTTGTGCTTTTCTTTCCCAAGTTTCTCTGATGCTTTAAGATGCCACAGCCAGACAGGGCCATTGCCTGTCATGGATCAATCTTCAGTTTGGGTTTGGACACAATTAATTATCAACAGAACTGCAAAAATCAAAAGAGGAAGTCGTCATCTAAGTAAAACCTTGATGGGGAATTCGGTGTTATGTGGCTTGCTCAATGGAAGTTCAGTGGAAGTATCAGAAGAAATAGTTGAGGGGAGCCATTCTCAAAGCATAAACAAGTATCCAGTGCTCTCCCTGCTTACCTCATTCCAAGTGATTAAAAAAAAGATTGCTGGACATGGTGGTGCACACCTGTAATCCCAGCAGTTTGGGAGGCTGAGGCAGGAGGATTGTGAGTTCAAAGCCAGCCTCAGCAAAAGTGAGGTGCTAAGCAACTCGGGGAAACCCTGTCTCTAAATAAAATACAAAATAGGGCTGGAACTGTGGTTCAATGGTTGAGTGCCACTGAGATCAGTTCCTAGTACCTTAAAAAAAAAAATCATCACCACTATATGATTTGTTCTGTAATTACATTTTCTCACAGGAGGCTATAAATAATCATGATATCATTCAGCACAAGCAGAAACCTGGTAGTTCCCCAAATGAGGCACACATAGGTGGGGGTGCAAGCCTTATCTCATATAACTCTCCATAGAAAAGGTCTTTTATTGTGATTATATATATATATATATATATATATATATATATATATAATATATTAATTATTATTATTATTTGGAAAGGGCAATAAACTGAATTTTTTGTTTTGTTTTGTTTTTGGTACGGGGGCTGCAACCCAGGACCTCAAGCCTGAGGCCTCCACCTGAACCCAAATGGAAAGGACCTGCAGTGGAGTCAGAGCAGGCCCCACCCCAGGGGATACAGCCCTTTCCCTGTATTTTTAAAGTTAATTTTGCTTGTTTGGGGGAATCACTATTGTCATATGATTTAACCACATAAGTAAATTAAAATGTGGAATCATGCCTTTCTGTGTTTTTGTAATAATTCCCCCACTCCCCTTTTGGTGATGCTGGACATGAAACCCAGGGCCTCCCACATGTTAAGCACATGTTCTACCACTGAGTTACATCCCAAGTCCAACTTTGGTAATATTTTGTGAGGACAAATAGAATGAAGAAAAATAATTTAGATTTTTTTGGAGCTGTAGTTTACAATCAAAACTCTAATAAAGCAGTTAGCAAGAGTACTCCATCCAGGGGTTGGGGTTGTGACTCGGTGGTAGAGTTCTTGGCTCACATGTGTGAGGCACTGGGTTTGATTCTCAGAATCACATATTAATATATGAATAAGATAAAGGTCCATCAACAACTAAAAAAAAAAAAAAAAAAGGGTACTGTGTCCAGTTGGGCATGGTGGCATTTGCCTTTAAGCCCAGCAACTTGGGGAGGCTGAGATGAGGATCACAAGATTGAAGGCCAGTCTCAGCAACTTATCAAGACCCTGTCTCAAAAAATAAAAAGGGAGGCTGGGGTTGTAGCTCAGTGGTAGAGCTCCTGCCTAGTATGTGTGATGTGTGAGGCACAGTGTTCAACCCTCAGCACCACATTAAAAAACAAATAAATGAAAGTATTGTGTTCATCTACAACTAAAAAAATAAAATAAAAAAGAACTGGGAATGTAAGTCAAGAGTAAAGTGCCCCTCGGTTTAATCCCCAGTACCAAAAAACAAAAAACTTTATGCAAGTTTAAAGTTCTTAATGAAACAGGGGGACAGAAAGTTGAAGGTAAGTGCCAGCAACTTAATGAGACCCTGTCTCAAAATGAAAATAGAAAGGACTGGGGGTGTAGCTCAATAGTAGAGCTCCCATCAGTTCAATCCTCAGAACTGAGAAAAAAAAAAGTAAATAAAAATAAAATTCTTATTGATACCATAGGCACTGGTCAAGATTTTGTTACCTGGAATTAACTCCTTTGGAAAGAAAATTAGGTTTATTTACTTCTAATTCCATGTAATCAATTTATAGCATTTCACCTGAGTAAGGAATGATAGTTATTTTTACTTCTATTCCTTTGGGTTTATTATTAGGAAAAGCACCAATTTAAACATAGCACATGTGTATAGAGTAATAATATCTGTCTCATTCCACTGTCCTTCCCATCCTCATACCCCTCGTATGACTCTGCCCCATACTCAACCAGAGGAAGGAGGAGTTGTGTTCCATTTGTGTACAATATGTCAAAATGCATTCTTCTGTCATGTAGAACTAATTAGAACAAATTAAAAAATAAAATTAAAATTAAAAAGAAAGAAAATGACACTTGGGAACAAATAACAAATTGGTCTTCAGTGCTGCTGGAGCCCCCCAGTGAGACTAGCTGAAATGTGTAGATGATGGCATGGTAAATGAATTTCTTTGAGGTACTTCCAAAAAAAAAAAAAGGCACAATGTTTTCATGAGTTCTTTTTATTCTCCCCACCCCCCAATTCTTTCCCCCAAGATTCTGTTGTCTATTAAGATTTCTTTGTGATTCCATCTGCATTTTAGGTGGATTTTTCAATTTCTGCCCCCCCAAAAGTCATTTGGATTAAAAAAGATTTTTTTGTAGTTGTAGATAGATAGCATACCTTTATTTTCTTTATTTATTTTATGTGGTGCTAAGGATCAAATCCAATGCCTCACACATGCTAGGCAAGTGCTGTGCCACTGAATCACAACTCCAGCCCATCATTGGGATTTTGATAGATACCACATTAAATCTGTACATTGCTTTTGGTAATACTGACATTTTAATGCTATAAAGTCTTCCAGTCCACACACAGTGTTGTTTTTTTTTAATTTGTTTTGTTTTGTTGATGGACTTTATTTTACTTATTTTTATACAATGCTAAGGCTCGAACCCAGCATGCTAGGCAAGTGCTGTACCACTGAGCCACAACCCCAGCCCCACACAGTGGTTTTAATTTCCATTTTCCTGGTGACTTACAATGCTGAGCATCTTTTCATGTGCTTATTGGCTATTTGTGTATCTTCCTGGGAGAACTGTCTATTCAGATCAGATCTATACCAGTTTTTTTCTTCACCTAATTTCAAATAAAATTGTTTGCTGTTGAATTATAGGAGTTCTTTATATATTCTACATACTAGACTATGAGCTATATGTTTCACAAATATTTTTTTCAAATCTATGGGTTGTCTTCACTTTCTTGGCTATGTCTTTTGAAACAAAAAAGTTTTTTTTTAAAGATTTATTTTTTAATTTTAGACACAATACCTTTATTTATTTATTTATTATGGAGAATTTTTTAATTTATATATGACAGTAGAATGTATTACAATTCTTATTACATATATAGAGCACAATTTTTCATATCTCTGGTTGTATACATAGTATATTCACACCAATTCATGTCTTCATACCTATACTTTGGATAATAATGATCATCACATTCCACCATCATTGATAACCCCATGCCCCTTCTCTTCTCCTCCCACCCCTCTGCCCTATCTAGAGTTCATCTATTCTTCCCATGCTCCCTCTCCCTACCCCACTATGAATCAGCCTCCTTATATCAAAGAAAACATTTGGCATTTGTTTTTTTGGGATGGGCTAACTTCACTTAGCATTATCTTCTCTAACTCCATCCATTTACCTGCAAATGCCATGATTTTATTCTCTTTTACTCTTTATACTGCTTATATTAAAAATAAATATTTTATTTATTTTTATGTGGTGCTGAGGATTGAACTTAGGGCCTCGCATATGGACCACAGTCTGTTCATTCATTCACCTAATGATGGACATTAGGTTTCCAGTTTTGGATTATTATGAAAAAAAAACCCTGCTGTTAATGTTAAAATTGCACATCTGGGTATGGACATATTTTTCACTTGTCTTGGTCAATATATAGAACTGGTCAGATAGTTATATGTCAATGTTTAACTTATTAAAAAAAAACAAAACCATTTTCAAACTATTTTGCAAAGCAGTTGAATCATTTTACATTCCTTCCAGCAATGTTCCATTTGAGCCCAGTGAGGTAGTGTGTACCTGTAATCTCAGGCTCAGGAGGCTGAGGCAGGAGAATCACAAATCTGACTGAGCCTCAGCAATTTAGTGAGACTCCATCTCAAAATAAAAAACAAAAAGGGCTGGGGTATAGCTCAATGGTAGAGCACCCCAGGGTTCAATCTCTAGTACCAAAATAAATATAAAATAAAAGTCCATTTGAGCCAGGTGCAGTAGCAAGTACTGCAGTACTACTACTCTGGAGGCTGAGACAGGATTTTGAGATTGAGGCTAGCCTTGGCTACATAGTGAGACTCTATCTCAAAACAAAAGAAACAAGGGGCTGGGGCTGGGGCTTGGCTATAGCACACTTGCCTGGCATTTGTGAGACACTGGGTTCAATTCTCAGTACCATGTATAAATAAATTTAAAAAAATAAAGATCTGTCAACAACTAAAAATTTTTTTTAAAAACCCCAAAGAAACAAAAAATGAAGACTTTCATTCTATCTACATCTTTGCTAATATTTGTTAAATTATAGCTTTTCTAGTAGGTGTATAGTGATATCTCAGTGAAGTTTAAATTTGCCTTTGCCTAAAGACAAATTATACCTTTTCATGTGTTTATTGGCAATTTATATACCTTCTTTCATAAAGAGTCCAAATCTTTTGCCCATGAAGGAAAATAAAAGGTCATTTGCTCTCTTATAATTGAATTGTAAAGTTCTAGCTAGGCTTGGTGGTGCATGCTTGTAATCCCAGATACTCAAGAGATTGAGATAGGAGGATCACAAGTTCAAATCTAGCCTCAGTAGCTTAGCAAAGCCCTAAACAACTTAGTGAGACCCTGTCTCAAAATAAACAATAAAAATAGGCTGGGGATGTGGCCCAGTGGTTAAGTGCCCCCTAGGTTCAATCCCTAGTACACAAAAACAAAACAAAACAAAACAAAATAAATACAACAATAACAAACAGAAGAGAGTGAGAGAGAGAGAGAGAAAAGAATAGTAATGAGTCTTCCAATCTATGAACACAGTAGTTTTCTTCAACTTTTTCAGTCTCTAAATTCTATAAAATGTCTTATAGTTTTCAGTGTTCAGTATACACCTGTTTTTCTAAATTTATACAATTATTTATTTATTTAGTACTGAGGACTGAATTCAAGGGTGCTTTAATACTGAACTACATCCCCAGTCCTTTTTATTTATTTTGAGACTGGGTCTTGCTAAATTGCTGAGGCTGGCATTGAACTTGTGATCCTCTTGCCTTGAACTTGTGATCCTCCTGCCTGAGCCTCCCAATTTTATGGGATTACAGACATAAGCTATTGTGCCTGGTTAAAATTTATTCAATTTTAAAATTATATTGTATATTCTAATTTTTTCAATGTCAACATCTAGTTGCTTATCTAGTAGGAAACAAAAATACAATTTTTGTATATTGACCTTGAATTCTTTTTTTTTAGAGAGTCTTTTAAATATTTTATTTAATTTTATCTTTTATTATTATTTTTTTTAATATTTATTTTTTTAGTTGTAGGTGGACACACAGTATCTTTATTTCATTTTTATGTGGTGCTGAGGATCGAACCCAGCGCCCTGCGCATGCTAGGTGAGCGCGCTACCGCTTGAGTCACATCCCCAGCCCAACCTTGAATTCTTGACTTTCCTAAACTCACTTATTAGTTCTAGTAGTTTTCCTTTTTTGTATATATAGATTTAAGGGTTTTTTTTTTCATATATATAATCATGCCATTTTAAAACAGAGCCTATTTATTTTTAATTTAATTATTATTATTATTATTTTTTTTTTTTTTTTGCCTGCTGCTGGGGATTGAACCCAGGCGATGTGTTGATACTCGCTACTTAGCTGAGGCGGTGTTACCAGCTTTGGAACCCCAGAGCCTGACTTCGCGGACTCTGGCACCTGGCTTCCCCTACTTACTGGACCCTCCCATGTCTAATCACGCAGCGCGGGTGCCTGGGGGATAAACCGCTGCTGGCATCTGGACACAAGCAGTGTGAACAGCGGTGGCTAGAGCAGCCTGGTGCTCATGAGCGGCAGAGAGCTTCAGTACAGCCACCATCACCACCTGAGGCCTTACTTGCCCTCATGGGTGTGCCATTGATGCCTGCCAGGCCGACTGGACCCTTCCAGACTAAGGTGCTGCACAGCTTGCAGAGCCAAGCCTGAGCCCTGCTGCAGTGCCTAGGGGCTCAGCGCAGACCTGCTGGAGGACTTGCAGAGAGCCGCGAGTGCACTTACTAGGCTCAATCAGATGCCCTCCACTTGATATCCTCAGTGCTTTGTGTGCGACAAGAAATGAACCTGCTCACAAGGAGCAGTGGTTCTTCAATCTAGTAACACTGAAGAAGTACACTGATGATCACCCTACTCAGGCCAGAACAGTTGTGAAATGCTCTCTGGGTTTCAATTAGTATTTCTGCATCCCAGTGAAATTCTCTTCAGGGGACATCCTGGTGGAGTCAAAATGCATTTTACAGTTCACTTATCTACTCATCCGTTATGATTTTCCTTGCAGAAATGCCCACTGCCATTCATATACTCATAAATGCATGGCCAAGAGCACCCTGGAACTGAGGAATATGTTTACCCCTTGAAGATCATGACATCATCACCTAGTGGTTCCTAGGGGAAGGCATTCAAGTGTCCTTGGTGGTGGTGACCACAGGCAGGCTATAGCTGTGTTTGTTGCTGTGGGGGAAATCGAGGTGTAATTTTTCAGTGGGTGTGGGGTTTTAGTTCTGTGAGTTGAATAAGTTCTACATATCTAGTGTGCAGCATGGTGACTCTGGGCAAAATGTCTGCATCATATTCTTAAAATGTGCACAGAGGGAAGATCTTAAGTTTCTTAATTCCAACCCTCTAGAAAAAATCATAAATGCATGAGATGATGAGCGTGATAATACATTGCTGGTAATCATTTCACAATGTATCCATATATAAAACATCAAGTAGTACACCTTAAACATATGCAATGATGGCTTGTCAGTTATACCTAAAGACCAAGTTGAGAAGCATGTGTTTGTGTGCATAGGGGAGGGAGGCAAGAATAGTACATATGGTTACAGGAGACCTTGTGGTCATCTAAGTTTGTTTTTTGACAGAAAACCCTACTTCCTGAACTTGAGATCCATGGGATCCATGGATGGAGTGTAGAAGTGATGCTAGGGTGTGCTAAGAGCCTGAGTTTCTCAACTTGGACAGTATCTATATTGCTAATGGGGGAGAGTCCCCAAGAAGAAGCATGGATGAGTCTATCAGAAAGACCCCAAACCCAGCAGGTACTGGCATGTCTAGTGCCACTTGCTGGTTGGCAGACCCAATTACCTGAGAAAGGCACTCGCATCCCCTTTCTGCTCAGCTCTGCAGCCTGAACAGAGACAGAACCTTGGAGCCCTTCCCACTTAGTGTATTTCAGCAGAACAGCTCCAGATGGACATTTTTCCACACCTGCTTTTCTGGACACAGATGTTCAGGTCAGAAACACGCGTAGGGAAACTTTCATCTTCCCAATGTGCCCAAGATGCCCAGCCCAGAGTGTGACATCTGAGACTCTGGATATTTTGCATTGAAAGAATATAATGAGTTACATATTGCAGGAAAAAACATAAATGATTCATACATGAATTAACTCATTCTCTTGAAATGTCAGTTCCTATTGAGGCGCATTTGTCTGGGATACTCTGAAAAGAGGAATAAATGTGCAGACCAGGTTTGGCTGCTTCTGGGCATTCCTCTGATTGTGTCAGGAAATAGAAAAGGATATCAAGGAACAAAAATAATATTTTATTCCCTAAATTTTGTGGTTTCCAGCTGTACTCACTGGCTAATTTGTCATTTTTTCTTCACATGAACATGTGAGGAAATTGAAGACATGTTTAGCCTTTGGGTTCCAGTCTTCCAGGAGATAAAACAGAACTTTCATTTTTGCTTTCTTCCTCTTCTATGGAAAGAGATGGAGTGAGGGCTTAGAGGAATGACATCAACACAGGATCCAATCAGTATAGGAGGGGCGTCTTCAATTCATCAGTCTTAGGCACAAAGGTTTTTGTTTTCTAAGTCGAGTTTTAACTACTTGAGGTTACTGCTACAGCAAGCAGACATTGTTAAAGGAAGTGTTGAGCCGTTTTCACCCTGTTAGTACAAATTAGTATCCTTTCCTTAAATAATGTTAGACAATTTTCATTTTAAAATTGGTTCCCATCATAAAACAGTAAGACCCAGTAGGTCTTGAAGTCCAACACTAGGAAGTCCATCCCATCTGTCCTTTGCCTGAATTCTGACAGCACAGGCTCCACAGGGCCATGGAGACTAGGGGTGTTGGCTCCCTTTGGTACACTGCATGCAGCCGTGCTTGCTACTTCTGTCACCACAGTGTCATTTTAGTTGGCAGAGATGCCAAGCAGCTTTATAATGACCCATATTTAAGGCTGTTAATAGGTGGTTTTCATAATATGCACAATGAACTGTGGCACAATCATGATGATAACAACTACTCAGTAAAAATAAAACAAAAACCCATATTTTACTACATTTGATTATCCTACAAAATATGCATTTTTCTATTTTGAGACATTATTGGTAGTATCTAATCCTTTTAAACTTATAAATTTACAAAAAACAAAGCCTAAGGGAAATGAAATAAATGTATGAGGAAAGAAAATTGTACAGAAATAGATGATCAATCCAAAAAAAATAAATTTAGAACAATTTGTAATGGTAAAAAATCAGCTTAGTGGCAAAGGGGAAATTATTAAAATTTCAATGGCAGAAAATGCTGTGGTGTTTTAAGGGGGTTAGGACTGGTTTCTATTCAAAGGCTATAAAGAGTTTAATGACAATAATACTATTTGTATATTTTGAAAATAGCCCTTGTTTTCTAGGCAACAAATTAGCTTTAAAAATGTAGGGTTACTCTGCAAAATGATGAATTTCCTAAGTCATTTTTAAAAACTTCTGTCCTATTAAATTCAGAAACATTATCAAACAATATTTAATAGGCAAACAATTAAATTAGAAATAGCTCTTTAGTTTACATACAGGTAAAAATATCCTGAAAAAGAAAAAAAAAATGTTTTAGGAAAGGAAATAAGCTAACTAGATACTTTACTATAAAAATTTTCAAAATCTTATGATGGCAGTTTAAGGATTCTAACAGTGAGATTTTAATATGTGTATCCTTTAAATAGTGGGGGTGTGGTGATTATGTGTGGGGGGAATGGCGCCAAATGTCACTACCAGTGCCACCACTATAAGGAGCTTAAAGCTTGGATCTTGCAAAGCTGGCTAGATTCTTGTCATAGTTTGAAAATGAGTGAGTTTCAGATCAGGAAAACACCTTTTCAAACTTATTGGTCTTCTCTTAATATTGCTGTCAGAAGTCAGGAAGGGCTGTGAGGGAGTGCTTCTTTATTTGTTAGAACAGCAGTATTTTGAGAGAAGTACACTTTTCTTTCTCCTAAGCATTAAGAACTTTAGGAGAAGAACTCCTGTGCAGGTGCCCTGATTCGCGACCTCACTAGTTATTTCCATGGAGTGTCTGCCAGCCATACTTCACCAGGCCCGGAATGCTGACAGGGAAGCCAGGATGCCTCCAACAGGCCCTGTGGTCTATGCAGACAGCGCTCTCCCGTCTAGGCACCAGCCTGCCAGAGATAGGGCTGGGGGCCTGTGCAACTTCTCAGGATCAGCACCCCACAGCTGCTGTGTCCTCAGTGATTTTCAAAAGGACAGAAATATGGCTTTGAGAACTCCTGGCTACTGTTATGGAGCTTAGTATGAAAAACCTATGTTCAGTATGCAGTGGTATTTTAACCCCCTAATTTTAAAAAGTGAATGAGATTTTTCTCTGTTATTCATATCTTAAGTCAAAGGCACCTCTCAGTTTTATTATCTACAGTGATACTTTAAGGTTACAGTGCACATCATTTTAAAGTTAGTCTTGTGGAGTTAAAAGCAAACTCATGATTTTGAAACACAGTCATCTAAGGACCAAACAAGGTGATCTAAAATAACAAGTTTAGCCTCAAAACAATGAATGAATTGAGCTCATGTAAGCTCAATTAGAAAAACAGAATGTGACCCCCCCCCCAAAAAAAAATACAGGAATACCTACTGAAGTTTGTTGTGGGTTTTACTGGATGTTCCTGGAAATATACTAAATACTAATTTCTTAACTTTCCTGATCTCTACTTCTTTAAGTTGCTAATCTGATTAGTTTCAGGTCAGCTTTAGTAGATAGGAAAAATGGATGCAGACAAAATAAATATAGTAAAGAAAACCTGATTAGTTTGATCATAGTTATAAGAACGGAGAAGCTTTGTCTGCACATCACCTAAAATGAGCCAGAACTATAATGATAGAAAGAGAACATAAAAAATAAAATTATATTTCTCTTACGATAACTGTGAAGGGAGAATGGTTCAACATATTTTTAAATATTAGAGCAAATTTCATCTATTATCTTACATATAAAGTTATCAGAGTTTTTAAATGCCTAGGTTAACAATTTTGATTCAGAGGGAAAATTTTAGAGCTTGCCTCAAAATGTTCAGAAAATACTACATTTTAGTCTTCATTTGCAAGTGTCTTGGTAGAGAACCCCATTTTGGTCCGACTTTACAGTTTGCTTACTGGTGTTCCTAAAATACCTCATCTGCACAGATTTCCTGCAGGAAACATGGGAAGGAAGAGGAGAGAAACTCTGATGTCCCTTAGTTGTCATGAGGGCCACTAGCTCTGAAGTAGGTCCAGCTCTGCATAGAAGGCTTCTCAGGGGTTGCACTGCTGTATTCTACTGAGCGCATCCACTTCATGAGCCAGAAGGGAGAGCTTGTGAAAGGCAGTGATGGACCCCCCAAGATTGTTCTGAGCCTCAGGGATCCAGCAGAAGTAGCACGGTTTCCACAGGTTTTTGTGGGTTCCAGAGACGTGGCAGAATAACCCTGTGCAGGTCAGCTGGTTTGGAAAACTACTCTCTAAAATATTGCTCCATATCACTGTTCTGGCTGTCGGTGTGCTTAAGTGGCTTTAGTTAATGAGTTAATTCTCCTGGGCACTAATTCTTGGTCACTGATGATTCCATTCTTTATGGAAGATGGCATTCCTCTTAGTGTGGAGCTGTAGCTTTTCTTCATTTGTTTAAAGGACTTGATAGAGCCATTGTGTATGCAAGGTGTGCTCTTTCCATTGTAGAAGGGGTTGTGGGAAAGTGTGCGGTCCTTTGCTGTGAACTGAGGAGACCAAACTGAAGGGAATTTTAAGCCCTTTTCATCACCCAATTGGATATTTTTGCAAATAACAAATTCTGTGCTTTGTTTCACCTGTTGATGAGGAAAGTGGAACAGGAAGGTGCTGAACAGTGAGAACTAGATTCTGTCACAAAGCACTGCTAAGTAAGTCTCAGAAAACTCAAAGGCTGCTGGGTACTGTTCTAACAGTTGCCACATGGCATTCAAGAACAGCAAAAATAAGGGAGACTATTTTTCTGATCTCCTCAAATGGTTGCATCTGTTTAGGAACTGAAATCCTGCCATGGGCCACTCCTTCTGTAGCAGACTCTGAACTCCAGTAATTATCCTAAAATATGGATTCAGCATCACTTGAACATGAGAAGCTATAAGACAACTTAAGTCTCTTCCCTCCTCCTCTTGTAGTATTATAGAGAGATGTTTGCTTTCTAGCATGTACACAAGTTCTGCTAAATATTTAAGAAAAGCCCTGACATATTCTAACCACAGAGTATTTTCTAGTGAAGATAGCCATTTCTCTACATTTCTTCAAAAGGTTCATGAATGCATAGTTGCTTAAGTTTTACAAATGTCGCCTGTATTTCTTGAACATTAGGCAAGATCTTATCCAAACCTGAGTTGTAAACATAACTTCTCTGTGGATGAGTTTTAGTTATTGCATAACAAATCCTCTGGTCAGTTTTCTCTGCTGCAACACATCTTTAATGAGGGCTATTCACACAAGAGCACTGCCATTGAGTGGCTTTAATAGCAGAGTGACATGCTTCTTCCAACAAAAGAATGCGAAAAGATTTTCAGATGTTGGTCTGCTAAAGAACTTGGCGCTACAAAGTACTCTGGAAGGCAAGTCGATCTCCTGTAACCCTCATTCACAGAACAGACTCTCCACCTGAGAGCACCAGTCCTCTTGATTTCTCTGTCCCAATGTGAGTAAGTTTCAAGTAGTGGGGTTCTCTGGCTGCTGCCACCACTAGCTCCACTACCTCCTCCTCCTCCACCTATTGAGGGTATTCCATTAATTTGTTAGCTGAATTGTGGTATTTTTCGCCCAACTTATTCAAATGCAAATGCAAGGCATACCTTTTGGGCACTTTCAGGACCTAATTCATCAAAGCAAAAATCTAACAATTCTGAAATCTTTACAATAAACCCTGTTTTGATTTCTTGTTGGGACCTGGGACTTTCTGCTACCTCTTATGGTCATTTATGTGATATTTTGTTCAATACATGTTAAAGGGTCATCATGTTCTCCAAGAAGAAGTTTTCTATAATGCAATTTCTATAATGCTATTGGGTCATCCATAATAAAGGAGATTTTGAAGTTACTGCATATCAGCTTTCCCCACCAATCCTACTGACTTGTGTATGTTGCAATGCATTTTCTTATAAAAGCTGACTTTATTTAAAACAATTTCTCCTGGCGAAAGTTCTGGCTCCAGTTTTTTCATCTTTGGTTCCGAATTGATCTTGTATTCAGTCTGTGGCGGCGGCAGGAGGTAGGCCCTGGAGGTGGGTCTGGGTGACTTGAGGGAGAACATGGTGTCCCTACCTTCTTGTCTAGGCTCTGTTGCAGGCCAGCTGCAGCATGGAAGCCTCTGAACTCCTCTGGCCTGGACCTCAGAGCTTCTGGAATGGCTGCACAGGCCCAGTCTGCTGTCCACCTGGCGGCCAGCTGGCCTCCCAGACAGGTTGGCAGTGACACAGCAGAGCACCCACCAGATTGGGGTGGAGCCTGGCAGAGCCTGGCCCATGAGGGCACTGGGGTCCATCCCCCAGCCATCCCTATGGCAGCAGTAGGGAGCAGGAAGGTTGCCCATCACTTCAATTCTAGAGGGCTTGGGTAGCGCTCAGGACCCTTGGTGTGCTGGAGGGCTGCTTCCTTATGCAGCTCTAAGTCTTGATCAGTGACATGAAATCCAAGTTTTGGGTGTGGTGGGGGTATGAGAAGGTCTCCTCCTCTATGTGTCAGTAGAAGAATCTTGTGATTTCAGGATCTAGAACTTTTGGGTGGGGATGCTACCTTCCTAGAGGTACCTGTCTGTCCTGTGATTGTTTCTGTCACTTTGTCATATGGATTCTTCCAATAGGCCAGCTCTAAAGCTGAAATGGAAATCTGGGATCCCTACTTGCACAATCTCTTTGCAGACTTGAGGATCAGCCTGCAGTGGAGAGTCTGGTCTTCTCCTCTGCAGCAGCTGAAAACCTCCAGTGGAGCAGTGTGAACTTCTGAAGTGCATTCCATTGGGGGCAGGATCACACAGGAGTTCTGGAGTTGACCCTGAGATGTCCTGTAGCCCAGCATCTCTTGGTGTCACCATCTCTTGGTGAAACCAGCTCAGCCCACTCTATCCAAGACAGAAATGAGGAACAAATAAGTAAACCATTGGCAAGATAGAACATTACTATCCAGAATATAGAAAGAACTAAAAAAACACCCTCCCCCAAAAAACCCAAATAACCCAATCAGATACTTCCCAGAAGAAATATGATCATTCAACAAATATATGAAAAAGTGTTCAACATGTCTAGCAATTAGAGAAATTCAAATTAAAACTACACTGAGATTTCATCTCACTCTAGTCATGATGGCAATTATCAAGAATGTAAAGAACAGTAAATATTGGCAAGGATGTTGGGAGAAAAGGTATACACTTATACATTGCTGGTGAGGATGCGAATTGGTAGAATCACTCTGGAAAGCAGTACAGAGATTCCTCAGAGAACTTGGAATGGAATCATCAGTAGACCTAGTTATCGCACTCCTTGACATATACCCCAAATACTTAAAATCGTCATACCATAGTGATGCAGCCATATCAATATTTTCAGAACTCAATTCACAATAGCTAAGCTATGGAAGCAACATAGGTGCCCTTCAACAGATGAATGGATAAAGAAAATGGGTTATATTTACACAATGGAATATTACTCAACCATAAAGAATAAAATCATGACATTTGCTGGTAAATGGATGGAACTGGAGACTATCATGCTAAATGAAATAAACCAATTCCAAAAAACCAAAGGTCGATGTTCTTGGATATGCAGATGCTAACAATAAGGGGAAGGGGAATAGAAGTTTATTGGATTAGACAAAGAGGAATGAAGGGAAGGGAGAAGGGATGAGAAAAGTGGAGAAAGGATGAGAAAAGGAAAAAATAGAATGAACCAGACATAATTTTCCTATGTTCATATATGAATACATGACCAGTGTAAATCCATATCATGTACAACCAAAATGTGGGAAGTTATACTCCATGTACCTATAAGGTATCAAAATGCATTCTACTGTTATGTATAAATTAAAAAAATTTTTTTAAATTCATATGCAAGAGGCTTTACTGGGGCCTGTTCTGGAGCATGGAACAGTGGTGTCAGAATGTCCCAATGAGCGTAGGAGGAATTGTATTGTCTTTTGATCATAGTGGCAAAAAAAGCTAACTAGACTAGAAATGGTTACCAAGAGATGAGTTCCTTACTGTGACTAATCTGACCATGTGATTTAGTAATGTCTAGGTCCTTTTGGAATTTGGGGTAGAATTTTCAAAAGTTGAGAGATGCCATCTGGAAAAGCTTTCACCATGGTAAGCAGAGCTTTGGGTGTGATTTTGGTGGAGGCTCAGAAGGCCAGAATGCAAAAGGACTATCAATACTAAAGACAGTGCTCATGAGGTTGCTGAGGAGAAGGAGTACTCTATTGGAAGTGGGACGAGAGGGCATTCATGTTACATTCTAGCAGATTCATTGTCATTTTACATTTTACACATGTCCTGACACTGTGTGGCTGAATTTAGAGGTGATGTCTTAAATATTCTAGTGGAAAAAATTTCAATGCAGCATGAATATTTCAATTTCATCCAGTGGTATGGATATTGCTAGCAGCATTTATCCAGATTTCTGTGAAAATGAATAGCAGGTAGCAGAGGGTAAACTCGAGTTTGGCCAGAGAAGTTGCAGTAAAGCTGGCTCCACAAGTAGCAAACTAGGCCACTAGTAGCAAACCCCTGGAGATAAATCTTGCCATTTGCTCCTTCTTACTCTCTGCTTTGTGGCTGCCATGAGGTGAGCAGCTGCCTTTCAAAATGTCCTTGTGCCCTAATGTTCTGCTCCACCTCTGGCCCAGGGCAATGGAGCTGGCTGTCCATGGACAGACACCTCTGAGACATGAAACGTTCTGCATCATCTTAGCCCCAGAGCAATGCAGTCAGCCAAACATGGACTGAGATCTCTGGAAAATGCAATGCTAGGCAACAGGAAGAACACTGCACACCTTCAATGTGGTGTAGAGAGAAGGATGTGTATATGCTTTGGTCAGGATGAAAGGGAACTCTTCCCAAAGAAAATATACATATTTTACCTGAAGCAACATCACAGTCAGGCACCATTACTAGCTCCAGGATTCTGTGGGACAGTTCCAGGGACCACTGTAATGGTTTTCTAACTTGATAGTATGGTGGGAACTATGGAGGAAAAATTGACTAGAGCTATCTGGGGGCAACTGATGGTGGTTAGACTCTGGATGGCTACAGTCATGTCCAGTAGAACCATGGAGATATTTTTGGAGCCAAGTGGAATGACTGCCTAAGTAACCCAAAGGAAAGCAGCCTCAGAATGACCCTCTGGAGGGTGAGAATAACTGTGTGGTGGGTGGGAGAAGAAGCAGCGCAGAGTCTGGAGGAGCCTGAGCTCAGACCAAGTGGGGGTGGGGGTCTCTTCACCCTGGAGCCTTCCTTTGACCAACCGTCTTGGCTCAAGTCCTTTCTGCGTCACAGGTTCCAGCCACACGTCACAAAGGCTAAACTCCAGTTCAGCCTTTGGTCGAAGGAGGAGCTGGCTTCTCAGCCCAGCTGCTCTGTGCTGACTAGCGTTGGACTAGTGTGGGACTTCTGCCTAGTGACGAGCCCCAGGTGCCCTCCATGGGCAGTCTTTTGACCAAGTGCGGTTTCAGGCTGCGCCGCAGGGCCCTCTTGGGCCATCACACTCCCCTCCGCCTTGCCCGGGAGGCTCCCTCTCCTCACAGGGACCACCCCGCTGCACCTGCCGCTCCCCTCAGCCCTGCCAGCAGGCGTTTCCCCCAGGATCACGGACGTCGGGGGCCTCCTGCTGCTGGCAGGGACAGAGGCCCGCTCCTCTCTCGGGGGATCCTGCTGCCCGTGTCCTGGGGGTCCCGGAAGAACTCGCGCTTGTTGGGACCCTTGACAGCAGTAAGGGTCACCCCTCCTGGCCGCAGGCCACGCCTCCTGCCTTCAGTTCCTCAGCTCATCCACCAAGCTGAGGGGCCCGAGACACCTGTTCGCTGCCCTGTTGGTGCGTCTAAGGAAGCTGAGCTCAGGGCCCAGGAACAGCAAGAAAAAGGCAAGATCCACCTAGAGGAGGAGGAGCAGGAGAAGGAGGAGGAGGGGGAGGAGGAGAAGGAGGAGGAGGAGGAGGAGCTGAAGGAGAAGAAAGAAGAGAAGCTGGAAGAGAAGAAGGAGGAGGAGGAAGAAGAGGAGAAGGAGGAGGAGAAGGAGGAGGAGGAGGAGGAGGAGGAGGAGGAGGAGGAGGAGGAGGAGGAGGAGGAGGAGGAGAAGGAGGAGGAGGAGGAGGAGGAGGAGGAGGAGGAGAAGGAGGAGGAGGAGGAGGAGGAGGAGAAGGAGGAGGAGGACGAGGAGGAGGAGGAGGAGGAGGAGGAGGAGGAGGAGACTCGGGGAGACCTCAGTGCCCTGGAGCCCTGTTCTTGGCCCCCAGAGGGAAACATCCTTCCAGAGAGGGCCCAGGTGTCTCTCAAGAAATTGCCATATGGGAGCCCCGCCACCTGCAGCTCCCACGGCCCTGCTCAGGGAGTGCTCCTCCTGCTTCAAGCCCAGGGCCACTCAATGCTCCACAAGTGGGCCCAGGAGCATGTAGGTGAACTGGATCTGCCTGTCTCTCCAGCCTCCCAAGATGCCATCCAGGGAGAGCAGGGCCTAAAGCCGACCTGTGTTCTATCCCAGAGTTGGCCCTCACTAACTGCTGCTTCCAGGAGGCCAAATAAAAGAAAACTGCTCATGCCAGTGGCCCTGCCATCACTGATTTCCTGGCATCAGGATGGGCTGCCCCCACCTGCAAAGCGGCCACTTTTATGTACAAAAGGCACCCTGAGGAGGGTTCAGAGTGCCAGAAGTAACAACGTGGAGCCTGAGGCAGTGGTCGCCCAGGGCGGAAGAGAGGCTCGGGAGGACTGCACCACCACTGTCCATTCATCCTCCCCACCTGCAGGCCCTACCTGGAATGCAGGCCCCCTCCCCCCACCCACTGACCCCTCCCCCATAGCAACCATCCTTGCCAGCAGGCAGGTGGAATTCCAGCATGCTGGGCCCCTGAACCTATCCATCCCTCCACCTTCCCCCTCAGCTAATATTCCTCTGCCTCTTCCCAGGAAACCTCCTTCTCCCTTCAGCCCCAGGCCCCATGTTGCAGTTACCCCTAATGTGTTTCACCTTCCCACACCTCTTACCCAGGTCCCTTTCCCCTCCAATCCTACCTCTTCCAGAACAGAATCCCCAACCCCCATGTGTATTGATCCTCCTCCTCCACCACCACCTCCTCCCCTTCCTTCTTCTTTTCCTCCTCCTCTTCCTTCACTTTTTCCTCCTCCTCCCCCTCCTCCTCCCCTTCCTTCTTTTCCTCCTCCTCCCCCTCCTCCTCCTCCTCCTCCCTTCCCTCCTTCTCCCCCTCCTTCTTTTCCTCCTCCTCCTATTCCTCCTCCTCCAACTCCTTTTCCTGCTCCTCCTCCTCTTCCTTCTCATGTTCCCTCTCCTTTGGCTGCTCCTCCTGCTGTTCCTCTTCCTCCTCCACCTCATTCTTTCCCACGACCCACTCCTGTCCCTTCCACCCGCAACCCCAATACCCAGGGCCAGCACTCCGTCCCTCCAACCCTCATAGCCATGTCATCGGCTCACCTTTCCCAGCATCCTGCTGTGCTGCCTGAGGACACGGCCATGGACACTACCCCCCCTTCCATGGCGGTCATTTTCCCATCTTCTGTGTCCAGTGACAGCTCTGGCCCACACCGCAGTGTCCATGGCCATAGGCAGCACAGGCAGCCAGCAAAGGGACCAGTCTTCCCCGGCCCCCCAACCCTTCAGTTCTCCCAACCCAACCCCAATCTGTCCCATCCCATTGTCCCACCACCCACCCCTCAGCCTGCACTTGGGAACCCTGCTGGACAGCAAAGAGCCTCTCTTCCCAATGCCCCCATGGTTACCATGCTGCCAGTGAAGGTCCACTCACCATCCTCCACCCTGGCACAGAGGGCCTCTGCACCACCAACCTCCCAGGCTGCCAGTGAAGAGCCCATGGATACGACCCCTCCTTCGAAGGCTGTCATGCTCTAGTCACCTCCTGCCTGCCAAGTTCTTAGACTGACTCAATTTGGTAAGCATGGCAGACACGTCGACAGCTATTTCTATATTGTAGGCCTGGTGCCACATATTTGGGGTTGATTTCTGCTTCCTATTTCTTCCCAATGTTACTTTTGAGGTAAAATGTGCTTTGCAAATGTTGGCTTTTGACATAATAGCTCAAGACTTAATCACCAATGAAGCAGCATATGTGTGTATACGTGCGCGCGCGCGCACACACACACATACACACACACACCCCAGAAATGCCACCGTCTTTGTCTCTAAATTTCAGAAGTAGGCAAACTTGAAAATTTTCTAAAACTATAAAGGAGACTAAAGAGATGTGATAAGTGTATGAACTGTGGGAGCCTGGACTTAAATCAAGCATGGAGGATGACAACAGGACAACTAACAAATTGGGCTATAGACTGGAGGAAGTATTGTGTCAATGTTAGTTTCCTGAATGTAGGAATTTTTCAGGGTTATGGGAGAGAATGTACTGTCCTGGACAATTCACAGCAGAGTAAAGGCATTAAGTGTCCAGGGGTGTGAGACACAAATACTCTTCTCAAACTGTTCAGAAAGGTTGAATTAGGGAAAGAGGCAAGATAAAGTACATGTGGCAAAATGTGAAAAGTCTGACTCCTCCTAGAAATTCCAAATAACTCTCACGGAGAGACAGGAAATAAAGTTTGTCCAGGCAGTTTCAGTGGTCTTCTCTCCCCCACTAGTAAGAAAAGTTTGGCATTCATTTGCAAACACACTTCAATATTTCACATGTATAGATGAATATTTCAACTATTATAATATAGACCTCTCTCCCTCATTAATGATATGTTAAAATATTTAAATGCTGTTTGCTTAACAAGATTAGTTCAACAAGATTGGTTAGATCAATTAGGGAAAATTCCTATATGGAATTCTCTTAACAGTATTTCCAAAGTTTGAAAATCCTGCAGAGTAAAAAATATCTAAAATTACTATAAAGAGTAAATAACAGTGGATTGGACCTGATGTAAGAATGAATGCACATTGTGTTTACATAGAAAGCAGAATTGGGCTTTACAGGAGGAAATGTGACCAGGCCAGAAACAGGGCAGCAATGAAGTTATGTAAGTTGTCAAGAGTTTGATAGCACCATGACTTTGACCATGAAACTGTTTCATGATGTGTGTCCTCATGAGAACCCTGAGGTGCCCGTTTCCATGACTCTGTACACTATGCTTTGCTTTGCTTCACATTCTCTATATTGAAGAAGCTGGAGTAGAGCAGCTTTCTATTTCTCAAAAACATTAAATTTAATCTCAGTTGGAGGAAGACCTTTCTAACATGAGTAGTCACATTGGGTCTGGCCTTGTGATCCTGAGGTGGCGTGTTTGTCATCAAATATAGCAGTTGTCCTTGGGGAGAATCAGTATTCAGGGTCAGTACCAAGCAGCAGAGAACTCAGCCCATCACAGGTTGAAAGCAGAGCACTGCAGCACCAAGGGAATGAGGTTCTTGACTCAGCTAACCATTGGTGAATTAGGCTAAGGCTTGTTGAATATTTGTTGATACTTGCCCTCAACTAGCTTTGAACTATGAATAAATATACCTGAGCATCTAGCTCTGACAGAGGGCAAGATGGAAGCACCCAAGAGAGAATACTATGAACCAATGTTCTTTTCCCTGGAAGTGTCTTTCTTACTCTGATTTTTCTTCTCCTTCTCATTTGCAGGCCCCACCTCCTTTGCCACAGGAATGAACTCACCACCTGGACTGGCCCATCAGGGAACTCAAACTTCCCCAAAGTAACAAAGGTTTCAAGGTGGAGAAGTGTTCTATAAGGAGACCACCCAAGTCCTTGCAGTGGCTGACTGCTGTGAAAGAGAATCTCTCTCCATCTGAGATCAAGAACTAAATAAGCCAGATATATGTGCTGCCATGTGTGGTTTCTGTGAATGGGAACACGAGGACACAACATGGCTGCATTTTACTCTCCTGGTGGTGCTAGTTGTAGAGAATCAGATGTGACTGTGTTACTATTACTGTCCTTGATGGAGTCTGCCTGCAAACGGGATATTCTGACAAGGTATAGATAGGTAACAGCGGACATGCTTGAAAACGAGGTGTCTGCTGTCCTTGGGAGGACTTGCCTGCAAACGGGATGTTCTGCCAAGTGGGCTAGGAGGGCGCTGAGAAAAATTTTATTATCTGTTCTTAACAAAGAGCAGAGCTCAGCATACTCTGGGCCAAGAGTAGATTAGCCATGAGAAACAGGTCACTTTTGATTAGAAAGTAAAACTTCTGTATACTATGTTTAATTAGCTGAAAGACCTGATTTATTGATGTTGGAAGGCTGCCTTCTTTGTTTACAATACTATAAAAAGATTGCTTGTACACAATAAAGGACTTTTTTTCTGCTACTGCTTTGCTTGCTCTGCTTCTTCTTTCTTTTCTCATGCTGACCTGCAAGTGAATTACTGCAACACTAGTCACCTTCTAGACTGCTTTTAGTAAGGCCAGGCAATCTCTCCACCTCAGCTGCTTCCTTCTTGTTCAGTAAACAAAGACCATCCTGCTCAGGGAATGGAGGGTGGGTTTGGAGTTTTCACTCTGATCCAACCCTTGTTACAGCCTCCATTACCACGGCCAAGAAGGTGACTGAACATTCAAGAGCCAGACTGGATTCCCACACAACCTTGTTCTGACTTTTGTGCTATCAAGCACTGATGCACGAGTTAGTTCCATGTCACAAAGTTGGATGACATCTACCATTAAGCATTAATTTTGAAAGACAAAATGTGTCAGTTGGATAAGGCTTTCCTACAATGCCATTGGCAGGCCAGATGTTCTCTTACTTGATGGAATACACTGCTTAGAATCTCTATCCTAATTCCTGAAATTTAGTATTCTCATAGGAAAATATTTCTCCTTTACTTATTTTTTTAAGCACATAAAATATTTCAATTGTTAAGTAGTCATAGGAATTCTTCTGGTTTCTCCCTGTAATTATTTTAAATTTCTACAACAGTTGCTTCTGTAAACTTAGTGACAGTGCCATCATTGTTTTCAAATGAGATCACCCTTTGGATGAATGGGCTTCACCTTCAAATTGCAGATGCACAAAGTAGACTGAGGACAATGATGAAAACTGCAGGTACTGAACCCAGTCGTCCTCAGAGGTCAACTGACAGTCACTGCTCAGTTGTGAATTAGAGCTGCTGTGCACTGCAGATCCATGCTACCCATCCTGCCAACTCTGCCATGGAGGAGTCAAGGTTTCTAGCACCTACGATGCTGGGCAAACTCTGTACAAGACAGCCAGAGTTGGGTGCTATTGTATGTTACAGGCAGAGCAGCACGGATCATCAGGCTGAGCAGCACAATTCATGATCCTCAGGATTTATGCACAGAGTTGGTCCACCATCGTTTTATCTTTGTTTTTTTTTTTTTTTTTTTAATGTGTGTGTCATATGTGAAGAACTAACAGATGCAACAATCACGGGATATTTGGACAGTGACAAGAGTTGAAGGTGCTCATGGAATGGTTTTATTTTGCTTTACCACTACTTCTCATCTGAACCACTCCCAATTCATCTGCACTTTCATATTTTTCACTTTCGGACAGCTTCTCAATGTGTTAGGGATGATGTACAGATAAAGTTGTACCCTACCTGCTTTTCATTGGCATGAACCTTGGTTATAGGTTTATGACTCTATTTAGCACAACTGTTTTGTATCAAAGTTCCTCAGGCACATTCCCACTGTGCAAAAAGCAAAACCAAACCAACAGTTGTGAAATGAAACATTTTATCCCAAAACTTTCCATTAGTCTGTCCTCCTATAGTTTCACTCAAGGGACCATTCTGATTGCTCTCAGCATGGTTTCAATGGAGTCTTTGCATCAGAGGACAAATCATATTTGAATGGGACACTATAAGGTGTTACAGTGTTTGATATATGGTATCCCCCAGAAGCTCCTGTGTGAGACAATGCAAGAAAGTTTTGAGGTGAAATGATAGGGTTAGAGGAGCCCTAAATGAAGTTGTTCCTTAATGCATTAATATGATTAAAAGGGAGATAAGTGTAAACAGGAAGTAGTAGTTTCATGTGAACATGCCTTGGAGGTTTACATTTTGTGCCTGGTGAGTTGCTCGCTCCTTCTCTGTTTCAAAGCGGTCATGCCTCAGCTGCTTTCTTCCACCACACTCCTCTGACATGATGTTTTGCCTCATCGTGGGCCCAGAATTATGAACTCAGCTGACTATGGACTACCTCTGAAGCCATGGGAAATAAACTTTCCTCCTCTAATTATTCTTGGCATCTCTTTGAGCATAGAGACCAAAAAAAAACTAGAACAGAAATAGGTGCCAACAGGTGAGTGGCTTGCAGTGACTTGTCAGACTATGTGGTTCAGGAACTTGTGGAGACTTATGGTAATTGGGATAGAATTTTGAATAGCTTAGAGATATAAGCTGGAAAAGCTTTGAACATTGTAAATGAAGCTTATCATGTGATTCTGGTGCAAGCTCTGAAGACCAAAATGCTTATAGGACTGTTGATAGGAAAGACTGCTCATGGGGTTGCACAGGAGTATTCTGTTGGAAAAGGAACTAGAAGACATGTCACATTTTGGCAAACATATTGTATACATTGTGCACATGTCCTGTCAAATTTATGTGGCTAAATTTAGAGGTAATATACTCATTAATCTGCTGGAGGAAATTTCAAAGAAGTACAGAATTCAAGCAGTGATATGGTTGTTGCTAGCAAATTTTATTCATGTTTATTGTGATACTGTGGAGCAGAAGGAAGAGTGTAAACTTGCATTTTGGTTATAAAAGGTGGAGTAATGCTGGGCCTCAGGAAGTTGTAGTTGTTAACACATTACAGTGATGAAAGAGACTCTAAAGAAATTACACAGACACAGTAGAGAGGTAGCTTAAGGCCATTTCAGGAATTGGCAAGATCATACAGAAATCATGATCACAAGAGAAACTTATGAAGAGAAACTACCAGGAAGTTTTTTCTTTTCTTTTTTTAAAATTTTTTTTATTTGTTTTAATTAGTTATACATGACAATAGAATGCACTTATATACTTTGATGTATAATACATAGATAGGATATAATTTCTCATTTTTCTGAGTATACATATTGTAGAATCACATTGGTCATACACTCACATACATACATACATACAATAATAATGTCTGTTTCATTCTACTATCTTTCTTATCCCCACATCCCCTGCCTTCCCCTCCTTTCACTTCCCTCTACCTAATCTAAGGTAATGCTATTCTCTTTTTTTTTTTTGCATTACAATTCTTAATACACATATATACCCCAATTTTTGTATTTCTGTTTGTATATAAAGTATGTTGACACCCAATTCAAGTCTTCATACATGTACTTTGTATAATGATGTCCATCACATTCCACCATCCTTGCTAATCCTCTGCCCCTTCCCTTTACCTCCCACCCCTCTTCCCTATCTAGAATTCATCTATATTCCTCCCATGCTCCCCCTCCCAACCCCACTATGAGTCAGCCTCCTTATATAAGAGAAAACATTTGGTATTTGTGTTTTTGGGATTGGCTGACTTCACTTAGCATTATCTCAGGAAGTTTTTTTCTCCATGGCTCAAGCAGCCACTCAAAGGTTGCCTCTTCCATGGTCCTCAGAGATCTGGCTACTGCCTGAGATGGTGGCAGACATTGGCTTCAACCACATGGTTCTTCTTCTGCAGGAATGTAGGATGCTGGAATTAGGTGGTCATGAAGGCTTCCATCAAGATTGCAAAGGAAGGCCTGGCAGGTCAAAGTGTAATGAGGTGAGAATCCATGTAGGTCGCCCTGAGAGGGTCACATGTGCAGCTACGAAGAAGGCTGAAGCTGCAGTAGTGACCCCTGGGATGAAGAGATGCTGGTAATGTGGATGATATGTCAGGGGATGTTGCTGGCTGAGGATAGAGCCGGCCTATGTGAGAGGACATGGGACTAGGCTGCCCAAGTCCTTTGGAGCACACTGTCCACAACATGTGCCCAGATGCTCAGCATGGGGATAGAGGACTTGTTGGCCCAGCTGGATTTCAGTCTTGGTTCATAGCCATCTCTTCTTTCTATGTGCCTATTTCTCCCTTTGGAATGGAAATACTTATACTCTGCCATTGAATATTGGATATACATGAGTTGATTTTTATTTCCACAAAGGTTGACAATCAATTTAATTTGAGTCCCAGAAGACACTTTGGACTTGCAGTTTGGGGCAATGCTGGAACTGTTCAGATTTGTGTCTCCAGTGTATCCTGGAGATACACTGAACATAGTTTCCATGGTGAGATGTTCATCGCCTTTTGGGGATCATGCTTGGCATGTGAAATTTTGGAGTTAGGTGTATCTCAAAAGCTGAAGTGAGGTAGTGCAGGAATGTTCAGAGGTGAAAATATTACATAATGAGACTGGTGACATAATCTATGAACAAATCCATTGGGTGGCTTAATGACTTGAAAGTACTACTGTATTGGGTGGTAAATGGAGAAGTTGGAGAATGTTTGGAAGAAGTAGGTCACTGGGGGCATGTCCTTGGAGATTATATTTTGGCACTTGGTCCTCCTTTCTCTCTGCTTCACAGCAGCCATGAATTTAAAAGCATCCTGCAAAAACACCCTTCTTCCATGATGTTCAGACTCACCTCATGACCAGAGTGGAGCTGGCTTCCCATAGACTGAGACCTCTGAAACATGAGGTGTTCTGCATCACCTTGGGCCACAGCACAGCAGCCAGCCCAACACAGACTGAGATCTCTGAGAAATGTGGTCCTAGGCAACAGCAAGAATATTGATCCCATCAATATGGTTCACAAATAAAGATGTGTGTGTGTGTGTGTGTGTGTGTGTGTGTGTGTGTGTGTATATATATATATATATATATATATATATATATATATATATATATTTAGAATAAAAGGAACTTCATCCCATTCAAAATGTACATATCTTGCCTGAAGCTAAAATCAAAGAGTCAGGCACCATTACTGGTTCCTGATTTCTGCTGGACTGTTCCACAGATTATTCTAATGCTTTTCTAAAATTGTAGCATCTGGAAATTATTGAGGAAACATGATTAGAGCTGTTCTGGGGTAATTGGTGGCAGTTTTGATTGGGTAATTAATAAATCTAGATGACCTCCTCACGTCAAGGAGAATCCATACAGGTATCATTTGGAGTCATGTGGTATGAATGTCAAATAACCAATAGGAAAGCAGCCCCAAATAACACTCTGAAGAGATGAGAATCATTTGGTGGGAAAAGAAGCATCACAGAGTCCCGAGGAGCTCTACACGCAGACTAGCAGTGGACATTGAGCCTTGCTCCCTATCCTGGGGGCCTTCCTCTGACCAACAGGGCTTGTCCCCAAGCCCTTTCTCTGTCATGCATTCCAGCCAGAAGTCACAATAGGTGAACTCAATATTGCTCCTTTGGTCTCCAGAGGAACAGGTGTCCAGCTGAGCTCCTTTGGTTTGGTCACTAGTGTCAAATTGGACCTCACCAACTGATCTGAATGGTCGAACTTCAGAGCAAGTGTGGTTGCAGGCTGTGACAACTGGCCCTTTTGGTACATCAGGCACACCTGACCGGTAATGCTTCCATTCCGTGGCAGGATCACTGAGCTGCTCCAGAAGCTTCCATTAAACCTGCCTCCAGGTACTTCTGCCAGGATCTCCATCCTCCCAGGCCTGGATCAGCTGCCTCAGAGGACTTCTCTTACAGGCGCTGCCCTCCTCTCAGGGGATCCTGCCCCTGGTCTCCTGAAGCCTCCCTGATAAATCCAGTGCTGTCCTACACCATCTAGCAGATGTTCGGACCATCCAGAACAGTAAGAGTCCGTCCTCCTCGCTACAGACCAGTACTCCTGCCTTCAGCAGTTGAGCAAGTCCATTGGGCTGTAAAGATCGTGACACCCACTCACCACCCTATTCCTCTTTCAGAGGACACAGAGCTAACAATTGAAGAGCAGCCTGAAGAATTAGTGGTCTACGGGGAGGAGGAGGAGGTTCCCAAAGGAACAGACAGACAGGAGGACGTGGAACCAGGGGCCCTGAGAATAGAGGAAGAAACATCAGTAAAGCTTCTGAAGACCCTGGTAGACCTCAGTTCTCTGGAGCTCAGTCCTGTACCTGGGGAAAGAAACACCTTTAATGAGAAGACCCACGAGTTTCCTAAGATCTTCCGTGTGGGACACCTGTCATCTGCAGCTTCCACAGACTTGCTGCAGGAGGGCTGCCCATGGCTCAGGCTGATGCAGAGGCAGCAGTACTGCCAGAGCCAGACCCCAGCTGCTCCTCACTTCCAGACAAGTGGGCCAAAGAAAGGCTGGAGAAACACCATCTGCCCAGCTCTCCAGGCTCCAGGACTCAAGCAAGGGGGTGAGTGGACAAAACCATTTCTGGGGTTCATCAAAGAGCTGTCCTCCAGCCAGAACTGCTAACTGGTGGGCTCAAAAGAGAAAGAAGCCAATGTCTATGGCCCTGACACTGTGGCTCCCTGTCATCACCAAGGTCTTCCGCCACCTGTTAAGAGGCCTCTCCTGTGTCTGCAGGAAGACATACGCACCCTGTTGATGGAGATTCCAGGTGCAAAGAAGTTGGAGGATGATATGGAGGCCTTGGAAGGGGGAAAAGAAGCTCTGGAGGCCTCCACCACCAGTTTGCCAGTCCATTCTTGTGCCCATCAGAGGCCCAGAGTGAGGCTACTAACATGCAGACTGCATGCACAGACCCCTCCCACATCCCAGCTATCCAGCCAGCAATTACTGGCAATTCCAGCCTGCTGGACACCTAAATCTCTCTGTTTATCCACCTTCCCCTCACTAAGTCACAAGTAGTGGGGAATCCCTTGTTCTCTTCCTCTGTTTCATCCCACTAACTCTGATTCTCCCTTGAGGCCCAGTCCCAATATAGGAGTTACTCCTACTTTGTTTCATGCCCCTCCTCACCTGAGAAGAGCTGTAGCACCTCCCATTTTTCACTTTCCCACACCTCATATCCTGTTCTCTTTCTCCTCCAACCCTACAGCCCTGCAGAATGAAATCCCCAACCCCCATGTGCCTTCACTCTTATTCCTCATCCATCTGTTCCACCTCCTAATGACCCACTTCCTCCTCCTCCTTGTCCTCCTCCATTTCCTCCTCCTCCTTTTACTTCTCCACTTGCTTCTCACCACTAGCTTCTCATCTTGCTCCTCTTCCTGCTCCTCTTCCTCTTCATTCCTTTCCAAGTCCCTTCCACCTGCACCCCCAATAGCCTTGGCCAGAACTTAACTGCTACAAGAGTCTCTCCCACCCACACAGCCAAGTCCTCTGCTCACCTGACTCACCCTCCACTGTGCTGTCTGAGGACATGGCCATGGACACTACTCCCTCTTCTATGACAGTAATATTTCCAACTGCACCTGCCTCCAATGACAGCTCCTACCCATGCCCCAAGGTCCATGGCCCTAGGCAGCACAGGCAGCCCCCCAACACCTCAGGTCTCCCACCCCAACTCCCATTTGAACCAATCCTTTGTCCCACTAACCACACCTCAGCCCTCATCTGGGAGCCCTCCTGGGTTCCATGGAGAACCTGCCTTTGCAATGCTGCCCTGCTTATAGCGATCCCAGTTAGGAACCATGCACTGCCTCCCACCTGGCACACAGTGTCTCCGCCATCATCCTCCTAGCCTGCAGCACCAGAGGAATCTGTAGATACCACCCCTTCTTCCTAGGCTGCCCTATCACTGTCCCCTCCTGCCTCCTAGAAAAATTTTGGAACATAATATGGGCTGCTTCCTGGTTCTGGGAACCACCATCAGAGTGGCAGCATTGCTTCAACTCCAGTCTCCACCAGCTGGGATACACAGCAGGTGCAGGGAATAAGTGTAACTCTCCAGATCCCCAGCAGTTCTAGAGCCACCTCTCAGTCCTCATGTAGAGCCCTGGTGGGCAGTGGTAGCATAACACATTCATTTAGGGTAACCCACCCAGGAAGCTCAGCCCAGGCTGTGGGCTTAAACTCAGTACCCTTCCAACAGTGAGTGGCAGCAATGGGATGCCTAGTCTTTTGGGTATGATATCACCCCAGACGCCCTTGTGTACATCACTCCACAGCTGGCCAGGCTTTCCTATGGTGTAGTGTAGGGGTTTAGAGTCTCCAGGACAGGCTGGGACTTGCTCATACGTGGGCTGGATATGGGACATCATATCCAGACTGCTTAATTTGCCAACTCCCCTCTCAGGCCTGTGGTGTTCTTGAAACCTGCACTGCTGGGACTGGTTTTGCAGTGCCCATTCCAGACGAAGAGTGCTGCCTGCGTTAAACACCGTGGATCTAAAACACTCACTGTGGAGCATAGAGGAGATCTACATGTATGCCTAACCTGACACCACCACAAAACCCACACTCTGGTTTGATGGTAACCTGTTTGATCAGAGCTGGGCAATTTCCTGGCCTTCAATCTGGCTAAGATATAGGAATAAGCTTCTTATTAAACCTCATATGTTTGCCTCCATGGCCTTCCTCTTGTCCCAAAAATGTATATAAATTCTTATTATTTCTAGTTTTTCTTTCTCTGTTTATACATCTACCTTGCTTTCTGATTAGATGTCAGAGAAAGATATTCATATGATCATAGTAATGTGTGGAGCCTGACTAAATGCAAATTTGGAATAACAACATGTTTTTTATGTGCAGAAGATTGATCCAAAGGTGCTCTTCCCCTGAGCTTTACAGAGGCTTTTTATTTTTCATTTTGAGACAGAGTCTCACTACATTGGGAAGGCTGCCTAGAACTCAACAACTTCCTGCCTCAGTCCCTAAATTACTGGGATTACAGGAATGCACCACCACACCTGGATTGACTAATAATTTTTAAGTCCCTTTCCCTTATTCTTAAATTTGGACCTTTGGGTGCTTTTTAATTAAGCCACATCCCCGGCCCTTTTATTTTGAAACAGGGTCTCTCTAAGTTGCTTGGGGTCTCACTAAATTGCCAAGGCTAGTCTCAAACTTGCCATCCTCCTGCCTCAGTCTCCCAAGTTCCTGGGATTACAGGCATGCACCACAATGCCCAGCAAACAGAGCCTATTTGTATGCTTTTTATTTTTATTTTTTATTTTTTGCATTATTGCACTGACTAGGACCTCCTGTACAGTGTTGAATAGAGGTGTTAAAGGCAAATGTCCTTGCCTTACTTGTGATTCTAGAAGGAAAACATTCAGTCTTTCATGTTCTAAGTTTTTTGTAGATGGCCTTTATCATACCGAGGAAGTCTTCTTCTGTTTCTGCTTTGCTGAGGGTTGAATAGGTGCTGCATTTTGCTCAGTGTTCTTTTCTGCATCTGTTGGCCATATGAGGCCATCTGACTTGTTTTGGCCAACGAAATGTGGATGGAGTTTACATCCATTTCTTCTGAGCAGGAGCTTTAATAATCAGTGTAAGATTTGCTATATTGTCTTCCCACTGCTGCAGTAATGGTGGAAGCTCCTGCTGCAATGGAGCATTGGAGTGAGCTTGTGTGAGTGCCAGCAAGAAACAAACTTGATAGGAAGAGGATAGGAAGGGCAGCAGAATACAACAGACACTAGTATGGCAGTATGTATAAACGTGGCTGTATAATCCATGTGATCCTGCAATCTGTACATGTGGGAATAATAAGAATTCATACCCCATTTGAAACAAATGTATGATATATGATATGTCAAGATCAATGTAATGTTTTGGGCAACTAATAAATTTCTGATGTTTAAAAAAAAAGAAACAAACTTGGTTGGGATAAGTCCAAGAGTTTGGAACTATTCATTAACGTATTACCTTTTATGGAGAAGATTTGCCCTTAGGACAAACTACTTGTCTTCATTGAGTTTACATTCTTACATAAGGGAAACAGATGTATACCATCATATCAGAAAGTAGTGCAATGAAGAAAATAAAGCAGATGAAGTAGGATGTGGGATGGAGGATGTTTGGGTTTTAGGTGAAGTTATTGGGGGGGGGGTCTCCTTAAACAAGGCAAGGATGGAGCTGAGAGGGAGGGAGCCATGAAATATCTGAGTGGAGAAAGGTGTTCTAGGTAGAAGGAATGGCTCACATACAGCCCTAAGACAGGCACTCCAGATTGTCTAAGGTATAGAGGGTGTTGATCAAGTTGAAAGAGCTGTCCTCTGATAGAGTATATCCACCCAATGACCCTGTGGGTTCAAGCCAGGGTTGGGCCAGAGAGGGTCACTGCTGAGCAGATCAGCAGTGGTTGGTAGACTGGTTAGCAATGGCTTTGCTAGAATGCTCAGACATCAGTATTCCTCCACTGCCGGGATTTTCAACACTTCATTCAGGTCTCATCTCTATCTTTGCCTTGTTTAAGACCTTCCCCAATAACTTTACCTAAAACTAAAAGTAGGGCAGAGAGTAACTAGACCTCTCCCTGACATTCTGGCATAGGGGCTTCACTTGAGAAAAATAATTTGAATTTGAGACTGAGAGAGTTCATGATCATTGCTTTCTTGAAAGTCATTCTCCACCTTAAAAGTCATCAACAGCTTTCTACTGTCCCTAGGGAAAAGTCTATACTGTCTACTTAACCTCCTGACACTCCCTTCATAGAACTCTTCCAGTTGCACTGTATTTCTTTCAGCTCCTTTGTAAGCTGCGTTCTCTCTGAGCTCTTGCAAAGGCTATTCCTTCTGCTGGAAATGCACTTCTTCATTCCTCCTGGGTAACAACCCTCAGGACAAAGGTAAATGCCTCCTGGAATATTTCCAGGTGGCTAGTTTAGATGTTGTCAAATGCTACCTTAGCATTGTCCTTCTTCTAATATGGCACTAATCATACTGTTTTAAAAAATCAAATAATTTAGGTATGCAAAGAAATATATTTTTAAAAAGTCCCACACTGTGCACACATATACCTATTTATCACCCAATTTAAGTAATAAAACGCTGCCAATTGAAGCCCACTCTGAAGTAGGCGTACCATTCTGCTCTCTTCCTACCCCGAAATTTTACTTGAATTTCGTGTGTATCTTTCCATGTTTGTCAATGCGGTTCTATTACATGTGTATAAATATTCTTACACTTACCATATTGTTTTGCCTCAATTTATGTTACTACAAAGTCATTCTGCAATCTGCATTCTCCCCCTCACCCCTACTTTTGAGATTCACCCTCATTTCTACTGCTACAAGTACTGCACACGTCCTCTTACACAGTGATAGTTTCTCTGCGTACATAGCCAGTGGATCTGAGGAATACTCATTCCTAGAGGCCTTGAACTTCTTCAGAGATTGACAACAGGATTTTCAAAGTGGTAGTAAGACTTGGTGGTTTTTAAGTTGTGTCTCTTTCTCTAGATAGTAAACGCCTGGGTGTGTGTGTGTGTGTTGGGGGATAAGACCCTTTAGTCTTGCTTACCTAAAGGGTCATATCCCCAGAACGGTGGACAGAGGCCTCTAACACCCACTTGTATGGTGAACGTCTTTTGCAGGAATTTAGCAGAATGTTGCCCAGGGAAATGGTTAAGGATTGGGGAGCAAAGACTCCTGGCCTGCAGGAGTCTTTGTTTCTCCGAAGACACAAACACTACCGCAAAGTGTAGAAAACCTTGGCTCTTACTTAATAAGCTTCACCTAGGGCAGGGCCTAGAGACTCCTGGCCTAGGGCGGCTCGGCCCCGCCCCTAGGTCTGCCCCGCTTCCCGCACTTCCCTCGGCCTTCCCAGCGGTGACTCAGACCTGTGTAGTGACGGCATCCGAGTGGAGGCGATGACGGGCGCGCGGCCGCCCACCGCCGAGAAGCGCAGAGCGGAGGAGCGCGGCGGCGCTGGAGCTGCGTTCCAGGAGGCGGCGCCGGGGAGGAAGCTGCGGCTGGAGAGCGCGGCGGGCGACATGCGCGGGGCGCTGGGCGCCGGCTGGGCGCTTGCTGCGCTGCTGCTGGTGGCGTCGATGCTGAGCGCCGCGCTGCTGGCCCCTGGCGGCTCCCCAGAGCAGGGCGCTGAAGCCGAGCCGCAGCGAGGTGAGTGCGCCGCGGCCCTGCTTCCCTCCATGGCCGGCCTGTGGGCGCGATGAGCTGTGCTGCGCACAAGTGTTCCCCCCACGGTGGCATCTCCCAACTCGGGACGCTGAACCAGTCCTCCAGAGCCAGTTTTTGTTCGACTTCGATGTTTGAGCTTTTCCCGGGACGGGAGTCCGTGTTAGGCACATTTGTCTACAGCTGCAGGCACCGTGAGGCCAGGGCAGGTGGTGGTTAGTGCAGTGGAGGAGCCGCACCCCAGCATCCAGACAGCACCCACCCGAAGGCGACAAGGCCCGAGAGAGGCGCGGCCCGCGCTTGCCTTGCCTTCACCGAGAGCAGTGCTGCGAGGTAGCCTGGCGCCCTTGTCCGCCCGCTCTCCAGGAGGCTAGGGGCATCCTGGCACATCTTTGGGCGACTTTGGGCTAAATAGTATCCTGCCTTTGATCGGGAAACCTGTCACTTCACAGATGCAAAGCTAAGTAAGAGACAGTAGCGGAGGAGAGGATGGAACCGAAAGCCATGCCTCATCTGGTCTACTGTTTGGAGAGACTTATACAGAAACGCAGTTTCCCGCCCCCCCCCCATCCCTTTCGAAAGAGGACAGGGCGGTCGAAATAGTAAAACCCATTGGTGTCCCGCGGGGTAGGAAAGCCAGGCGCTGAAACGCGGGCCTGGAAAGGTCGCTGGAGCTGCGGGACGCTGAGCACGTGACCCCTAGTCACGAGAGGGACGTTTTCCCGGGTTCGCTTTCCCGAGTGAAAGTTCAACATGCAGAGACTGGAAGGCGGCGGTGGAGGGGCGTTGCCTGAAGTCTAATGTCCGGTGAACTTTCTGGTGAGCCTCCCTTAGGCGACTTTTACTCCTAAAGCAGTGGAGCAGCAGCTGAGGCTGTGATTTGCTGGCGCCCAGCGTTTTGCAGGGAATCCACAGTTAGGTCGGACCCATGGGAGGGGCTTTGCAGCGGGCAGGGATTGGTATTTTTGGCCTGGGAGAGGCGATAGATTCACCTAGTGGTTCCCTAATTTGCCGGCTCCCGGAACTAACTAGTGGAGAAAATAATGACAAATAAGAATTCCAGTGCTTCTAAACTCTTGGCTGAGGATCCCCAGAAGTCTAGTTTATTCACAAGCCTCTCCCCAGAGGATGATTTGATCTGGATCCAGGGATCTGTCTAGTCCACAAACTCCCTTAAGTCAGTGTTTAGGGCCAGGGGCGCAGGTAGTCGTATCACTCGGGATTGTGAGTCACTTGCCTCTCTTCTCCCTCCTTCCATCCCCTTTTCCGTATCAGAACACAGGAGTTTGGGTGTCTTGTGTATGTGGAGTTAAGATTGCCCCCTTTCCCCAATCAGAATCTTGTAGGAGGAAGACATAATGAATTTCTAAAAAACATCTCAGCTGAGGACATTTTATATACTGACTCCCTCTGTCCGACCTCAGTCTTATTTTCCTGTACGCCCCTCCTTTTATAATTGAAAGGACTCCAAGCTATTATGTACTCTGCCCATTCACAATTTGTCAGGGACAGATCCCATCCAACGCTGTTTCTCTATATTTTAGCAACAGTTAGTAACAATAATTATTTTAGGGAAAAAGTGATTTTTTTATTTTATGATACTGGGGATTGTACACCCAGGACAAATGCTTGACCGTTCAGCTACAGCCCGTGGCCTTCATGCTCATATTCTTAGGTGTTCCATTCCCATAATGTTCCTGTGAAGAAGATGACCAGGCTTTTTGTGCCAATTAAAGCCCATATTTAGGCTGGACAACATTATTCGAAGAAATGACCTGGGGATTTAATATTACTTTAAAAAAATAAGGAAAAAATATATTTAAAAACATGCTCAGCAAAGGATTGGTGGTGTATCTACATGGAAGAGCACTTACCTAGCATGGGGGAGGCCTTGGGTTTGAGCCCCAGAAGGAGGGGTAATGGTGAGAGGAAACTTCATTTAAAAATATGCTCACTGTTTTAGCTTTTTCATCACTGTGACCAAAAGACTTGATGAGAATAGTATTGAGGAGGAAAAGTTTATTTTGGCTCATGGTTTCAGGGGTTCAGTTCTTGGTCTGCTGACTCCATGGTTCTGGGCCCAAGGTGAAGCAGAATATCATGAAGGAAGGGGATGGCAGAGGAACGCAGCTCTGGACAGGGAACAGGAAGCAGAGAGAGAACTCCACTCACCAAGGACAAAATATAAATCCCCAAAGCATATGCCCAGTGACCTGCTCCCTCCTGCCACACCTTACCTGCCTTCAGTTATTGCCCAGTTAATCCATATTAGTGGATTAATCCACTGATTGTGTTTCAGCTCTCATAAAGTAATCATTTTGCCTCTGAAAATTCTTGCATTGTCTCACACATGAACTTTTGGGGGACACCTTATGTCTGAACCATAACGCTCAGCAAAGCAGAGAGCTACAACCAAAAATTAAATATTTGGAAATATAATAAAGATCTGATTTACAATAGTACATTTATCCCTGCGTTATTCAAAGATGTCTTTATTTGGCTTATTTTCCAACCAAGGCAACGTAAGAAGTGTGTGTGTCTGTGAAACAAACTCTTTTATTTATTTATTTTGGCTTTTAAATACAGTCAACCAGGCATGGTGGCACAGACTTGTAATCTCAGTCACTTGGGAGGCTGAGGCAGAATTGCAAGATCTAGGACAGCCTTGAGTAATTTAGCAAGACCCTGTAGCTCAATGGTAGAGAGCCCCTAGGTTCAATCCCCAGTATGAAGGACAAATAAACACTGCAAAAACAGACTACAAAAAACCCATTCGAATAATGCAAAAAAGTACAAAGAAATATGTCAAAAATCTCTGGTCTCATAGTCTCTATGACCTTCAACCTCAGCTGCACATAAGAATCACTTTAGGGCTGGGGCTATTGCTCAATGGTAGAGTACTCTCCTAGCATGTGCGAGGCACTGGGTTCAATCCTCAGCACCACATAAAAATAAATAAATAAATAAAATAAAGGTATTGTGTCTATCTATAAGTCAAAAATATACTTAAAAGAAAAAAAATCACTTTGAAAGGGTTGTTTTTGTTTCTGATTGGGCAAAGATTCTGACTTAACTGGTCTGGAGTAGGGCCAGCACATTGGAATTTTGTTGTTTTTTCTTAGAGCTTTCCTGGTAATTCTGATGTTCAGTTGGGACTGAGCCCCTCTGCATATTCCCAAGTGACATAATTAGTAATGACGACAATTAAGAGCTTTCAGAGTCTAAAATTCATATGGAAAATCTAAGCATAAAACAATATTCATAGAAATTTGAGTAAAAAACAAAGTCATTCCACTATGAAGGTGGACTATGATGGTGTTTAGAAAAATTACAGAGGAAAAGGTGAACATGAAGTTAATTCTAAATTTGAAAAGGAAAATCATCAAAACTGAATAAGACAAATGAAAAAATGTTTTAAGACAATTATGAGAAAGATGAAAAAGGATTTAATATTGTTGTTATGTACAGAAATTCTACAAATACTTAAGGAGACCCCGGGGGCAAAGTGGTTAAATATATAATCCAATAACTCACATGAAAATATTGATGTTAACATCTTTTTAAAAATATTTATTTTTTTAGTTGTAGTTTATTTTACTTATTTTTATGTGGTGTTGAGGATAGAACCCAGGGCCTTGCACGGGCTAGGCGAGTGCTCTACCACTGAGCCACAATCCCAGCCCTGATATTAAACATTTGGAATACATACTTAAATTTGCTTGTCATTAATCAAAGTGCTATATCCTATTCATCAGTCTGAAATGTGAAGTAAAAAAATTAAAAGGCTAATCATGACCAGCTGCTAAGGAATGGTGTGCTTCCTCTCAGGAGGCTGCTAGGTACCTGGTTAGATTGACTTCACCTGAAATCTTGGCTGCTAGTAGGTGGTGACCTCAGCAAATTGGTTGATCTGTCTAGGCCTCAGACTCCTCATCCCAAAATGGAGACCTGTTGGGTCTCTTAGTGTGTCCCTATAGCCTAGCTATTCAGGAACAGACTAAGAACTATTTCAGTGGACTATTAGGGCCTGGCATACATTAAAAGCATAGTTATTATGTTGTCTGGGAGTTTATAATCATTGCAGTTGTCATCGTAAATCACTAAAATTGAGAGGAATTTCAAAATATATATCATAAGCTATTCAAAAGGGGCCGTTTTTTATTTGTTTTTAGATATACATGACAGTAGGGTTAGGGTTAGGGTTTGACATACATACATGTGGTGCAACCCATTACAATTTTGATCCTATTCTTGTGGGTGAACATGATGAGGAGTTATACTGGTTGTGTATTCATGGGCATAGAAAAGTTATGTCTGATTCATTCTATTGTCTTCCCTGTTCTTATCTCCCCTCCCCTCCCTTTGTTCTCATTTATCTAATTTAATGAATTTCTATACTTCCCCTCCCCCCTCTCTTGTTATGGGTTAGCATCCACATATCGAGAGAACATGTGACCTTTGGTTTTTTGAAATTGGCTTAGTTCACTTAGCATGACCAGTTGTATCCATTTACTGTCAAATGCGATGATTTCATTCTTTATAGCTGAGTAATATTCCACTATGTATGTATACCACATTTTCTTTATTCATTCATTGGTTGAGAGGCACCTAGGTTGGTTCCAAAGCTTGGCTATTGTGAATTAAGCTGCTATAAACAATGATGTGGCTGTGTCACTGTAGTATGCTGATTTTAAGTCCTTTGGGTATAAGCCAAGGAGTAGGATAGCTGGGTCAAATGGTGGTTCCATTTCAGATTTTCTAAGGAATCTCCATACTGCTTTCCAGAGTGGTTGATCCAGTTTGCAGTGAGGTGAAATCTGAGTGTAGGTTTTGCTTTTTTTTTTTTTTTTTTGGTGCTGGAGATCAAACCCAGGACCTTGTGCATGCAAAGCAAGCACTTGGGGATATACCAACTGAGCTATCTCCCCTGCCCTCTCTCAGTGTGTTTTAATTTATATTTCTCTAATTGCTAGAGATGTTGAAAATTTTTTCCTTTATTTTTTGACCATGTATATTTGTTCTGTGAAGTGTCTGTTCAGTTGTTTTGCTCATTTGTTGACTGGGTTATTTGGTTATTTGGGTTTTTTTTTTTTGGTGTTAAGTTTTTTGAGTTATTTGTATATCTTGGAGATTAATATCAAAGGCTACTTTTGATTAAAAATTAAAAAAGTAAATAGGACTAGGGATATAGTTGTAAAGTGCCCCAAGTTCAATTCCCAGTAATGAGAAAACACAAAACAAAAAATCAAACACGTATCCTAAGAACATATTAATTTCAGATGTATCTAGCATCATTTCTTAAACTATAAAGAAATAGGGAACGGGTGTTAGAAATTAAGTTAAATGAAAAAAGAAGAAACAACCTATAAAAAAATTTTAAACAGATGTTCCCAATCCTAAAGAAGCTCCAACTGTAACTTGGATCATTCTACTGATCATTTATTGAGCACTTGTTTCATGCACTGTGCCAAACATTACATATATCATCATGTTTAGCTTCTCCAACAATCCTACGAATAAGGACTCTTATGATCCCTAATTTATTGATGAGGAACTGAGGTAGGGTGGGATTCAGGTTCAAGTTGATCTAACTTGGAGTTGTACACATTTAACGTACTGTGTTGTATCCCTGGACCCAAACACTGTGTGTGTCAAAAGTTTTCCAGAAGGATACTGAAGATCAAAAAAAAAAAATGGTGGATATGGGCTGGGACTGGGGCTGTGGCTCAGCGGTAGATTGTTCGCCTAGCACATGCGAGGCCCTGGGTTCGATCCTCAGTACCACATAAAAATAAATAAATAAAGGTATTGTGTTCAACTACAACTAAAAAATAAATATTAAAAAAATGATGGGTAGTCTTTTATTTATCTTAGAGAAGAAAAAGTATCATTGGATAATTAAGAGTTTTATCTGTGTGTTTTGTCTTCACTGAGCAAAGAAAGGGTAAATTAAAATAAAAATGATGAGGGATTTAAGCTGGTAAAGTGAAAATTTCTGAACCATTCAGATGAGTTATTGGGGAAGCCTGAAAAAGGCTTTCAAATTACAAAATAAGAGGCTAAATTGATGCCTTTCTAGTGGGGTGATTACATAGTTAAGCTTATTTTATTTTATTTTTTTGTACTGGGAATTGAACTCAGGGCATTCATCCCCAGCCCTATTTAATATTTATTTAGAGACAGGGTCTCACTGAGATGCTTAGCACCTCACCACTGCGGTGGCTAGCTTTGAACTCAAAATCCTCCTGTCTCAGCCTCCTAACCTGCTGATATTATAGGTGTGCACCACTGCGCCTTGCTGGTTACTCCTTATTTTCCTTTTGCTTAGAAGCTAGAGGGTAGATTGATTTCTCTTCCACACAATATCAGTTGGTTTAAATGAACTACTTTGCTTTAACTTCAGATAATATCAGTTCAGTTTGTTTTCCAAATTAGCAAAACATAGAGTATGCATCCTCCCCTCCATTCCCATCCCTTTCCTTCCCTCCATCCCTTTCCTTCCTCCCTCCCTCCCTCTACAGTGCTGGCCATGGAACCCAAGGCTTCATACATATTAGACTACACCCTACATTCTGAATGTCCGTCACCTTTATGTTATCCTAAGAATGCCATCTAGTAAACGGGGGCCTGTGCATCTGATTCAATATCAGAACAGTGGGTCTTCCATTCAGACTGAGGCTTACATTCTAACCCTTCAAGTGTGTGATCCACTCCTGTCCCCTCTCAAATCTGTCATTGAAGTGACAAAGAGATTCAGAACCCCACACCAAAGTGATCAAGAGCTGGACTTCTCAAACTTTTAAGAATGTACAGGTCATCTAGGAATCCTGCTAACCTGCCCGTGGTGAGGTAGAGGGGCTGGAGCTCTGCATTTCTAACAAGCTGCCAAAGCTGAGCTCATAGACTGGTAACATGATAGAGGAAAGTCAGGGTTTTGAAAACATACCACTGGGGTTTAGATCATTGATTTCATTAGAAAACTCTGTGGCGATAGGCTGTATCTAACTCTCGTGAGCCTTAATTTATTCTTCTGAAAAATGGAGAAAATACTTAGTTCACAAGGTTGTCATTATATGGAAACTGTTAAATTCAGTGCCTGTCTCATTTTAGCATTTGATGGGTGTAAGTTCATTTCACAGTCTTTTTGCACACTGGATGTGAATGGTGTCAACCAAATCCTTGTTTGTAGTAGAGGCATCTGTGCCAAAGGGTACCTACATGTGTATGTGAATGCACTTGCATGCACACATACATTCGTGTGTACTGAAAGCAATGTTTTAGAGACTCCTAAAACTCTATAGAGTGCAGGTATTTGAGAAGCACTTACTGATGTACTTTTTTCGTCTCTAGCACATCTTTTGGGTTTATTTTTATTTTTTTAACTTTTCTTTCTATTCTTATCAGATTTAGACTTAGATAAAAAAAGGCATGTGGAGCTGAAGATGGATCAGGCTTTGCTACTCATCCATAATGAACGACTGGGAACAAACTTGACTGTTTACTGGAAATCGGAACGCTGTTACTGTGTATGTATCGTGTTCAAAGTCATAGTTTTGTTTCCCTTGGGGCTTGTTTGATATGATCCTTAATGCCCTCACATCTAAGGCCCTTTACATGTTACTTTCAATTTTTATAGGTAAGGAAACAGACAGGTTATAATAAGGAGTTAGAAGAAATGTAATCAAGGGAGAGTACCTGGGTCATCTCTGAGGACAAGCATAGTGAGAACAGTAGGAAGGTGCAAGTTGAGGGAAAGACCATTAGAGCAGGAATCTGCCTCTCTGAAAATAAAGATTTATGTATGTAGTTATGTACTTATTTATTTATTTATTTTTTGTGTGTGATACTGGGATTGAACCCAGGGCCTCATATATAGTAGGCAAGAGCTCTACGACTAAGCCACATCCCTAGTTCTTTTTAAATTTTATTTTGAGAGATGGTTTCCCTAAGTTGTCTAGGCTGGCCTTGAACTTGTGATCCTCCTCAGCTTCCCTGGTAATTGGGATTCAGGTATACACCACCATGCCCGACTATAAACAGCTTTCCAGAACCAAAATTGTCAGTACAGGCATCAACTGAAAAGATGATGGAACATAGTATACAATACCCCTTTATTTGATTAAACCCATCGAAAAATCTATGAAAAAAAGAAGACCTGTAATAGTTAAAAACAAAAGTAGCTGAAGACAAAATTTATTAGCCAGGAGCTGTGTTGTGGTAGAGTACTTGCCTAGCATGGGGAGGGCCCTAGGTCCTATCCGTAGCACTGGGAGAAAAAGGTTTTATCAGCCTATAAAGAGCCTAAAGAAGCCTGAAAAAAAAGTCAATAACAGCTGAAATTAAAGTGACAAGAAACATAATTCAGAGAATGGGCAAATTTCTTCTAACAAGATTTTAAAAGATCTAAAGTTGGGCTGGGTTATAGCTCAGTGGTAGAGCGCTTGCCTAGCATGTGTGAGGCACTGGGCTGGATCCTCAGCACCATATAGAAATAAGTAAAATAGAGGCCCATTGACAACTAAAAAAAAGGTGTAAAGTCCACAGAAATCAAGTTGTCCGGTGGGGGTGGGTCAACTGTATTGATAATATATGAGATGAAGGGCAGTAAGAGTATTATTAGAATAAAAAGTAGCCAGGCACGGTGGTGCATGCCTATAATCCCAGTGACTAGGGAGGCTTAGGCAGGAGGATTGCAAGTTCAAAGCCAGCCTCAGCAACTTAGCAAGGCCCTAAACAACTTAGTGAGACTTTGTCTCAAAAAATAAAAAGGGCTGAGGATGTTGCTAAGTGGCTAAACGCCCCTGGGTTCAATTCCTGGAAACAAAACAAAACAAAACAAAAATATCAGTCTCATTGATACAAATCATGGTCAGGTAACAGACTAAAGAATCCAAAAAACAGAAGGGCTAGGAAGTAGCTCAGTGGTAGAGCAATGTGTCTGGTATGTGTGAGGCCCTGGATTTGATCCCCAGTATTGCACACACACACAAATTAGTAATTTACTAAAAGGGTTTAGAGATCATTGTGTCTAAGGAAAATGTGTAAAGGAGTGGGACAGAGTTAATTATTATAGTAAGAGAATGTCCTGCAATTGAAGAAAAAGAAACTTATGACCCTTTAAAGGTTAAGCAACCAGAGAATGATATCTGTACTTAAACTGTTTTAAATTTGAACTTTAATAATTTGGAAGTCTTTTTAAAAAAAATTAAATTTTTTTTTTTTTTTTTTTTAGATATTGATGGATCTTTTTATTTTATTCATTTATTTATATGTGGTGCCAAGAATCGAACCCAGTGCTTCACACATGCTAGGCAAGTGCTCTACCACTGAGCCACAGCCACAGTCCTATTTTGTATTTTATTTAGAGACAGAGTCTCACTGCGTAGCTTAGTACCTAGCTTTTGCTGAGGCTGGCTTTGAACTCAAGATCCTCCTGCCTTACCTACTCAAGTACTGGGATTACTACAGGTATGTGCCACCATGCCTAGCTAATAATTTGGTAATCTTTAAAAAATAAGGGTCAAAGGAGAGACAAGTATTCAAAAGAATGCAAATTATAATAACTTTATATTTAATACAACATAATAAAAATCTGGGAAAGGTAGACTGATATCTTTAAGATATTTAAAAGTGAAGGCATGCCTTAGAGACCAATTACCTAGTTGAGAATTTCCTATTCCCTTTTCTTTATCTCACTTTCCTAAAATAGAAAGACTTTTATAGATCCATAAACATAGAAAAAACATGTAGATCAGTTTTTATAGCTTGATAGCTTTTTTGTTTTGTTTTGTTTTGGAATAGGGGACTGGACCCAGGGTACTTAGCCTGAGACACATCCTCGGCCATTTTAAAAATTTTCTGTTTTTGAGACAGGATCTTGCTAAGTTGTTTAGGGCCTCACTGAGTTACTGAGACTGGCCTTGAATTTGTAATCCTCCTGCCTCAGCCTCCTGAGTCACTGGGATTACAAGGATGTGCCACCATGTCTGGTGATGGATAGCTTTAACACATCTAAAAACAATTATAATGTATTACCAAGTTCTTTTGAATAGAGAACAAGATTTAGAGAAAGTTTGTTATTGTATTGTTAGCAATGAGCAACTATTATAATGGACATAATTAAGATGTAACTGACAAAAAGACAATGAAAATTGCTCTTAAGGATACTAAATAATATTCCTTCCTTATGGGATCTGGAGGTAGGAGAATGGAAAAGAGGGAGTGGAGGCGCTGGGTTGTGGCTAAGCAGCAGAGTGCTCACCTAGCATGTGCAAGGCCCTGAGTTCGATCCTCAGCACCACATAAAAATAAATAAAATAAAGGTATTGTGTTTAACCAACTACAACTAAAAAATAAATATTAAAAAAAAATTAAAAAAAAAGAGGGAGTGGAAGAGGAATATAGAAATTCTGTGCTTTTATTGCATTGAGGGAATTCAAAGTGGTTATCTGTTACTTTTGAATGATTATTATTTTCAAGCGTAAACTAGAATAAAAAACATTTTTTGTAAGTAGACATGCTCTAAGTGTGATAAATATAGATAAGGTTGTTGTATCTTTAAAATATTACTAAAGAAGGAAAAATATACAACATAGAAAACATATAAATGGAAAAAGAATTAAAGCAGAGGAGGGAATTCAGGGTAATTAAAACTAGAATGATTATAACAAATGCGAATGTACTAACTTCTATAAAAATAAGACCCTCAAGGGCTGGGGGTGTAGCTCAGTGGTAGAGCCTACCATGCACAAAGCACTGGGTTCAATCTCCAGCACTGGGGGGGGGGGGAAGACTCTCAGATTGTATTGAAAATAGTGTGGATGATTCAAAATCACTTTTGGTAAAAGTTAAACAGTTAAATATACATAATATGTTAGGGCTGAGGTTGTGGCTCAGTGGTAGAGCACTTGCCTGGCATATGTGAGGCCCTGGGTTTGATCCTTAGCACTGAATAAAAATAAATAAAGTGAAAAATCCATTGACAACTAAAAAATATACTTAAAAATGATCCTTTCAAAAAAACATACAAAATATGTTAAACATACATAAACAAATATTGATAAATAAAGTTTTAAAAACCCAAACATGATATTGTACTTATAAAGAATACGTTGAAAACAGAAAGGAAATCATACTTTTTTGATGAGGTAGATGTTGGAATAAAAGGGTCCAGTCAAAGCTTTAGTATTTACATAAGTGATAAAGGAATATTAATACTAAAATATGGATAGCCTAGATAAAAAGTCTACCAATTTATGCAAAGCAAATAGAAAATAATGGTAGAAACTGCAAAACAAAGTTGTAGAGACAAATGACAATACACATTTATCAGACTGTGATAGAGCAAGCTGACTGGGGTTTAACCAGCTCAACTGAACCAGCGTGGTGGAATGAAGTGGTGAAGAGCATGGATTCCACGGCTAAAGTGCCTGGTTCAAGTCCCACCTCTGTCACGTCGTCATCATTGTCATCATCATCATCATCATTATTATTAGGTACTGTGCTTTGAGCCCAGGGACACTTTGCCACTGGGCTACATCCCTAGCTCTTATTTTGTATTTTGAGACAGGGTCTCATCTGACTAAATTGCTTAGGGCCTTGCTGAATTGCTATGGCTAGCCTTGAATATAATATCCTCCTGTCTCAGCCTCCCAAGTTGCTGGATTATAGGCATGCACCACCATGCCTGGCCTCTGTCACTTTATATCTGTGTGAATTTGAGTACGGCACTTACTTTTACTCTGTGCCTCACTTTCTTTACTTATGAACCCAGAGGAAAAATGGAACTTTCTCCTTATGAACATTTCATGACTTAGTATACGTAAATTGAAGCAGAATAAGGCCTTTCTAAGTGTCTTTATTGGCAATAAACAAGTGACACTTATCACAGGAATTAAATAGAAAAAAATAGATAGCTCCAACAATATCTATATTTATTTCACAATAACATTGATCATATGTGAGGTCAAATGAGACTAAATAAATAGATAGCAAAAGGAGGGATTATATATCCCACATTCCTTTGCACAACAGAAAATAAACTAATGAAATAGCCATATAATATAAGTATTTCAATGAAAAATCTTTAGGTCAGGCGAAAGAAATTCTTACAAAACATTATTTCAATTTTTTTGGGTGGGAGGTGTTACTGGGAATTGAATACATACTCACAATAGTAGAATAGAGAGGATTTTACAAATGGTGAGACCTAGATTAAGATACATACAGTGACTTTTTGTGGCCAGAGGCTTTATCAGAGTTCTGCTTTATTAACTAGAATGAAAAAGGGAAGTATAAAACTGTTGGTATCAATCTCAAAGTTTTGGCAAGCAAACAATGTAATCATCTAACACAAAAAAAAGGGAAGCAATGAAAGTAATAAGTATTTGGGCTGGGGTGTGGCTCAGTGATAGAGCGCTCCGCTCGCCTAGCATGTGCTGGGCACTGGGTTCGATCCTCAGCACCACATAAAAAATAAATAAATAAAATAAAGGTATAAAAAAAGTAGTAAGTATTTAAATTAGTCATGAGAAGAATTGCGAAAAAGAGTCAAGAAATGTTTAAAACTTAAAAGTCGTAGAATTCATAAATTTAAAGGAATAATGAGAATTAAAAATATTAGAAATTACAATAAATTGGGGCTGGGGTTGTGGCTCAGTGGTAGAGCACTTGCCTCGCACATGTGAGGCACTGAGTTCAATGAGCCACCTAAAATAAATAAGTAAAATAAAGGTAATGTGTGCATCTGCAACTAAAAAAAATGTATAAACAACAAAAAACAAACGAAAAAACCATAGGCTCAGGAAAAAAATAAATTACAATAAATATATCAGCTGAAATTTAAAATATTATGGTCTAACAAACATTTTTTTCCAACAAATATTTATAAGATGTTAAATTTAAGATTCAAAACCTGATTTTCTTAGCCAGGTATAGTGGTACATGCCTGTAATCCCAGCTTCTCAGGAGGCTGAGGCAGGAGGATTGTAAATTCAAGGCCATCCTGTGCAATTTAGTGAGACCTTGTCTCAGAAAAAGAAAAAAAAAAAAAAAAGGAAAAGAAAAGAAAAAGAAAAAGAAAAGAAAAAGAAAAAGAAAGAGGGGTTGGTGTTGGTGATATAGTTCAGTGGTACAGTGCCATGGGGTTCAATCCCCAGTTTTGGAAATAAAAAAAAAAGAATACAAAGTATTATGACTAAAATTATGGGGAAGATAATTCAAATTACTATATTTCATCTATCAAATACTCCAAGGGGATTAAATTTAAAAAGTATACCCCACAAATTAAAAAAAGAAAAGAAAAGCGGAATGTTTTTAAATTAATAAAGCAATAGAAGAAATAAGCCAGATTAGTATGACTATCTAAAAATTTAAAAACTTTAATTAAAAATAATAAAATATAACAAGATGAAATGGAAGTAGCAGAATGGAAAAATACTTGAGATGGTTAAAAATTTATTATTACAGTATATGGGGACATTTCTCAGATTAAGTTCAGGAGAACTTGAGGTCTTATGGCTCACAACATGGAAACAAAATAGCAAAAGCACTGACCCATTTCATCTCTAGATAATTTAAAATTCATTCTTAAAGTTGTGAAATAGATACCTAGTAAATGAACAAATATAAGAATTATATAAAAATCCTAGCAAGATGGGCTGGGGTTGTGGCTTAGTGGTAGAGCACTTGCCTAGCAAGTGTGAGGTACTGGGTTTGATCCCCAGCACCACATTAAAAAAATAATAATAATAAACAAATAAAATGTTTGTAATTTTTCTTTTTTTAATATTTATTTTTTAGCTTTAGGTGGACACAATATCTTTATTTTATTTTTATACGGTGCTGAGGATCGAACCCAGTGCCTCACACATGCCAGGCGAGTGCGCTACTGCTTGAGCCATATCCCCAGCCCCTGTAATTTTTCTTATTTGTGTACTATTTGACCACTTGTAACAGGAATCATTAAAAGGATTACTTTTAATCTAGTAATCTTACTTTTGGAAATTTACCTCAGGGAAAGAATTTAAAGGAAAGAGAATCTCATGTGGAGATCTTTTAAAACAGCATATTTATATAACAAAAAACATCAAAAGGAAAAACAGAAAAGCTTTGAAACCATCCCAAGTACACACAATTATAGTGATGGTTGAAATATGGGGCATCCATTAAGTGTTGTAAAGTGTATGTTATGTACAATCATGGAAGTTTACTTGTTAAATAATAAGTAAAACAATAGGATGCAAGATTTAATGTAGGCTAGACTTGCCAATTTGTGGAGATTGTTAATTCATAGCAACAATCATTGTTTTAGTATAAAATAATTGGTAAATTTTACATTAAGTCATAAGTGTGAAGGAAAATTCATGATAGGATTTTCATTTGTGTAGTCATGTCCCCCATCAACCCAGAGACTCTAAAAATCCCCTAACAGGGCTGTAGGGATAACTCAGCCCTGCTAAAGACCCTGGGTTTTGGGTTTGGTCTGTAACACTGCAGAAAACCCCTCACAGTTTACCTGTTGTGCATTTATCTTACAGTGCTTGTTTCAGTTTCTGGTAAATGTTTCTCAGAGTGGGAAACCTGGGAAGCCCAGCATTGCAGCAGTCTCTGTCAGTACCCAGCACAGATCTGTTCTACAAATTAATGATACCCTGGAAGAGAAAGAAGTTTGTAGGTTCGTTTTTGCTTTGATGTGATCTAATTGAAGTCTGAGTTTTCTCTCTACTTTTTTTCTTATGTGGTTTTGTTTTTACTCTCTTAAATATATTTTATCTCTACTGATCTATACCCAGAAAGGAATATCATTTTCCCTTGGTGAATTGGGAAAGTCCAACTCTGTCCCTAATCTAGCCATTTGTCATATTTTTATCTCATCCTTTTAGGCTGGAATACAAATTTGGAGAATTTGGAAACTATTCTGTCTTGGTAAAGGACACTTACAATGGAGTCAGTGAAATTGCGTGTGACCTAGTTGTTAATAAGAATCCAGTTGACAGTGACCTTCGTATGTATATGCTCTTCGTTGATTTTTTTTTTTAAATTTGCATTTCCGGAGGTTTTAGTTTTTGAGTACTCTTTGTAAATTGAAGCAGTCTATAGCATATAAATGAAAATCTGGCTTACAGATATCTATACCATTTAGTTTTGGTATGATTATATTTTTGTTTGGTGCTAGAAATAGAACCCTTAGGATTTGTGTTTGGTAGTAAGCACTTGTCATGCCTCCCAGCCCAATTGTAATATTTTTTTATTGTGTCACTGATGTACACTAAGAAAATTAGGTGATATATTAAAAATTGTATAATATATCAACATATCCCCATATCATTATTAAGCTTAATTATGAATCATAAATAAATAAAAAAATTAATTCAATGGAAAGAAGTAAGAAATAGGATAATTGGCTTTCCTTGTTTTAGGATTTAGGGTGTAGTATTTCCTGTATGTGTCTACTGATAATGAGCCCAGAGGTTCCCTTTACATTAAGAAGGGATTATTCATTCTATAATAATTCCATTGAAGAAAATTTGTCATCCTGAGCTCTCCATTAGATAATTGTTCTCTTGCCTTTCAAGACACAGTAATGAATCCCTGTGGCACTAATATACACAGTTCACAGAGAAATATCAGAGTCCAAAGTTATTGCAGAAGAATGTAGAAGACAATATGAAAGGACCAATATGGGACAATTTAAGCATTAAAAATAAAAATAAATGTCATTGATGAAAAATAATGGATACATAAAAACTATGGGATCATTATGAAATTAGAGTGAGGCCCCCTCCCCAATTAAAAACAAAAACAAAGTAATACTCTGGTTGTCTTTGGAGGTAACTAGGGCACTTGTGTTGACTAGGGTGATTTAAAAGTATCGGTTGAAAGGAAAGATTTAAACATTATCCTGTTTTAACTATAATTGAAAAAGATAACCAAATTGTACTAATTGATGAGCATGGCTTCTTTTTAGAATCCCAGCTAATGTGGCCAAATGGTAGGTTATTTTGCAAGTCCTAATGAAATAATTTTGCAAAAATCCTCAGATGAAAGGGGAACTTTACACTGGAGGGATCAGGCTTTTACCAGCTTAACACATCTGCCAGTTACATGGTCAATTGCAGAAGTTGCTTCTTCAGTACTAGAAAATTTTTGTTAAATTTTGTAACACCTTGTAGTTATATTAAGGAAATAGTTCATTTTAAAGAAACTTTTGATTTTGAAATAGTTTTAGGTTACAAACATGTTGCAAACAAAACAAAACAACTCCTAAATACCCTTTACCTGGCTGCCCTTATACCCTTAAACTGTATAATCATAGTAAGAGTAGTTCATGTGCAATTATTGAAACCAGGTGCTTAACATTCTTATAATACTGATCTATTTAGGCTTATTTAAATTTTTCAAATTGTCCCTTTTGATGTCCATTTTCTGGTGCAGGACCAATCTAGGATCCATGTACATTTAGGTGTCAGTTCTTCCTTCATCTCATTCAATCTAGGACAGTTTCTCAGCCTTTCCTTTTCTTTCATGATCTTGACAGTTTTGAAGAGTACTGGCTAGTATTTTATAGATTGTCCCTGGATTTGGAGTTACTTGATGTTTTCTCATGAGTAGGTAAAGTAGGTAAAGGTTTTGCATTTTTTGGTAGAATACTACCAGAGCGATGTTGTCACCTTTTAGGTATGTTATGTCAGGAAGTTCATGAGGTTGATGTCTTGTAGAGGTTCATCTGCATTAGAGGTACATACTGAATGCATACTGAATACTGTAGGGGTATAGGGACGTGATGTCTGGGATTGATTTTAAAATACATTACCACCCCCCCCAAAAGGGAGGAGAGTTAGTAATAGATGAAGCGAATGATATCTTTTTCTTTTTCTTTTTTCTTTGTTTTCTTTTTGCAGTGCTGGGGATAGAACCCAGGTCTCACTCTTGCTAAGCAAGTGCTCTGCCACTGAGCTAACCCCCAGTCCTGAGAGTGACAATATCTTGACAATGCTAGAATTTGAGTGGTGGATATATATGGGTTTATTTTACAATTCCCTATAATTTTGTGTATGTTTGATATTTTTCATAATAAAAATTAGTACTCCCCTCATGCAGAGTAGTTTCTTGTTTATAGGAAATTTAATATAAAAATGTAGGCTTTTCCTGTATTGTTTTCATTTTTAATTGATAGGTTAGATTTAATGATGTGACAACTTTGGTTCCTATGATGACATTTTTGGTGATAATGTCTTTCTTTTTATAGCTGTGAGTATTGCGTTCCTTATTGGTCTGTCCCTCGTCATTGCAATATCCTTCCTAAGGCTGTTGCTGAGGTAAGTTGTTGGAGAGGAAATGACTGTGGAGGACAGAACACAGAGATAATATATTCAGAAAGGATAGTTTGATCCCTCAAATGACTATTATTTGATCCTAGCAGAGTCTCTAAAAACATACAAACATGAACGTTATTATTTGATTAAGTGAACATTTGTGTGTCTACCGTGTCTGTTCTAGTCCTAGGCATTAAAATCAATGTAGACTAAGATATGGTCTCTGTAAGGAAATTTTGACAAAAGTTCTCATGAATGTTTGCCTTCCATCCTCCCACGTGGCCAAAAATAAAGAAAACACTTGAGTAATAATTTTTTCCTAAATAATCTCCCATCCTGCTTTTCAGTGAGTGGAAGTGGCTTGTGATAATTTTAGGAGGAGGCTGCTGTGTTGTGCTCTCTTCCTCCTCTTAGCCTCTGAACCCTGAGGCCACCCCTCTGTCCAACTTTCCTTTCCTCTCCCAGGCCAGGAACTGGGGGCAAAGAGGGAGGATGAGGGGCTGTACTTCAGAATCCCACAGACTCCCTTTTGTAGAGTTGCTCACTTGAGGGATTTGTTCTTCTCTGCCTAGTTAACAGCCAGTCTGGTGAATGAATTAGTAGACTAGAGAAGAAAAAATTTGAACATAGAATTGATCCAGACCTGGTTGAAGCAAAGTTTTTTAGTGTTTTAAAAGGAAGAAGATTGATTGGAATAAAAGGAATAAGATCGATCCTGTTAGGATATCAGGAAGGATCAAAAGACTATTGGTGAACTGTATCTAAATTGGAAAAATGAAAACCTCACCTTTGCTGGGCATGAGGACTCACTCCTGTAATCCCATCACTTCAGGTGGCTGAGGCAGGAGTATCACAAGTTTGAGGCCAGCTCAGCAATATAGTGAGGCCTTGAGCAATTTTGTGAGACCGTGTCTCAAAATAAAAATTTAAAAGGGCTGGGGATGGGGTTCTGTAGTAAAATGCCCCTGGGTTCCATCCCCAGTACAAAAAAAAGTTGATTAGCTTGAGGAAATCTTAAAACTTTAGGGGAATTTATGCACCATTTTCCTTCTAGCTTGTGCATCTTAGAAATAGTTTAATTCCTTGTATGCAAAACTTGACTGGTATAAAAAGGTAAAAGAACTTCTTGCTTCATAGAAGCACATGTTTAACCTAATGGCTTTTTAGGGGCAGAATAGAATTCTAGGAAGAGAATAAAATTCAGAGGAGTTCTGGTTTTTCATACATTTGAATCATTGGGGTATAATTTCTCATTTTTCTGATTGTACAGATTGCAGAATCACACTGGTCGTAGAGTCACCTATATTCCAGTGTCTGTCTTGTTAATGTGCTTTCACTTGAGGTGCTTATCTGTGAATGGTTCTGTTCCATTTCTTTTTAAAGTAATTGAGAGCTGAGCTCAAGCACTTGCAAAGAGAAGTTCCATCTTGTCCCACTGTGGGGCTGAAACTTCTATTGCATGTGGTTCTTCCTCTCCTGCCTGTGGGCAGAGTGTTACTCTCCACAAAACTACAGTCCCTTACTCTTGCTCCATTGCTTTCCAACATACCCATGGAAGTCTGGGGAAGTTAGTATTAGTAGGAACCAGAAGAGAAGCAGCAAAGGTAGAAAGAACAAAGTCTCTCTGCTTTCACTTGGAGAACAAGCACGTGCAAGAGAATTACCACTTCTCCTTTTTGCCTTTCCTTAAGTATATCTATTTTAAGATTTTTCATGTGATAGTGACACTATTAATGCTGAATAAACTAGAAATGGGAGTTGTGTTGTAGGAGTAAAAGAGAAATTACAAATGTGTGTGTTGTATGGATTATATTTTGATGCTGATTTGAACAATTGAACTGTCAAAAATAATTTACAGGATCAAAACTGAACTGGCTATGTGATGATATTAAGGAATTACTGCTTAACATATTAACATGATAATGTTTAGAAGAAAAAATTGTCCTTATCTTTTAGAGATACACATTGAATTATTTATGGATGAGATGAATGATTTTGGGGATTTTTCTATAAATTAATCATAAATGAGGGTGGTGGGTAGTGTATAGATGAAATAAGATTGACCGTGTGTGGGTATATTTGTTGGAGTTGAATGATGGCAATTCAGTGTGCTAGTTTTTCTCATTCTGTTTGAAATGTTTCATGACAGAACAAAAAGTTTTATGCATTAGGTAATTCAGATGTGGCAAAATTAATGCAACACATATCAGTGGTTTTGTTTTTTGCCAGGCTAAGGTACACTTTTTGAAAGTTTTTTTTTCCCCAGGTGAAAATGTTATTTAAAGAACAACCAGCTAATATATTTATATTTTTGTAATCATATAATAACTTAATGTCATCTGGATTTTTTTCCTGGATTAAATCAGCCATGTGGGGAAAAAGAACCCAATATAGTATTTGAATCATTACAAAGTTGCCTTCACACTTTTTCAGTGCACACACATGCATTTTTACTTAGTTGCAATCAACCATCTGTGTTGGGTTTTTGCTTTTCGTATATAATAGCTTATCTTCATTCTTTGTTCAGAGCCTATAGTCTTGTTATTCTCATCACTGTGTCATTGTATCACACAGGTGCTGTATCCTGTGTTGAGTCATTCTTATATTGAGTAAATATCGGTTGTTGCCAAATTTTTTGCTTTTTTAATTTTAATAATATCATTAATACTTTCACAACTCTTCATTAGAGGCTTCATCACTGTTTCTGTTTTACTGATGAGGAAGTTATTCTGTAAGGGGTCAAATACTTATAAGTATGGCTGCTATAAATTTTGATTTCTATTGTTATGTTGTTAAAAAACTTCTTCAGTGTTTAGCTCTTTAACTAATACAAATATGAACCTTCAATTAATTTTATTTCAATATGTTATCCAATTGTTTTGAAAATTATACCAAAGAAAATGAATTAACTAAAGCTTTTATTTATTTACAGTTTGGATGACTTCAGTAATTGGATTTCTAAGGCAATAAATTCTCGAGAAACTGATCGCCTCATCAATTCTGTGAGTTATTGGGATACATCATGTATTGTCTGGTTTTCTAAATTTGGAGTTTCTAATTTCCTATTTAGTAAATAGTATTGCCCAGCTCAATAAACTTTGTTTACATTATGGAAAAACCAGGTTGAGGATCCCAAATTTTTACCCCCATGGTGCTAGGGATTGAACCCAGGGCCTTGCACATGCTGACAAGCACTCAACCATTGAGCTACATCCCAGCCTGACCCATATCCTTAATAAAGAGCTGCCTAGTCCTCAGCTTCTGTGAAGGCTCCACCCTTTTCTTTCTTCAATGGGGACATTTTCCAGTCTGGAGGCAGCACTGTTCAAACCATTCAGTTAAGTAAAGATTGTCAAGATCAAAACCAAAGAATATGGGACATTAACATTAACTCTATAATTACCAATGGCCCACTCTAATGATTAAATATTGCATGAAATTTGTGCTAATAAATTATGGGCATGTTTGCTTCTGTCCTTGTACTTACTCAACAAAATGCACCAAAAGCAAATAAAGTGGAAAACCAAAATAAAACTAAACAAAACTAAATGATTATTCAGAAAACTATCTTTAGTTTTCCACTAATATTTTTTTCCTAATATATTGAGTAATGAAATTTACTCCTCCCTTTTATTGATTGTCTTCTCTTTCTCTATTTTTTCTAAAGGAGCTGGGGTCCCCAAGCAGGGCAGACCCTCTTAGTGGTGATATCCAACCAGAAATGTGGCGCCAGGTGGGCTCGCCATACCGTCTCCGTTGTGTGGACACATTCAGGGGGTATGTGAGGCTCCCTTGTGACATGGTGGGCACAGGTCCTTGATAGATTATGTAATTACACATAAACGCACTTAACTTGAGATATTTTTTACATATCCATTACTTTCTAGGCTAGAAAGTATTGTTTGGATATAAAAATAAAGTCTGCAGTCTTTCCTTACTTGAAAATTGTCAAGATAAGTGGTTGAGATATAGCTCAGTGGTGGAATGTGTGCTTAGCATATACAAGGACTTGAGTTTGATCCCCAGCACTGCAAATTTAAAAAATAAAGAAAATTGTTATGATGTCCATTAGAGTACATTGATAAGAGGAGTAGGACAAGGCCAGAGCCAGTTTCCACTACTGTATACAGCCTGCTGAGTTAAGGTCATTTGCATTTGAGCAAATGGCTATACTTGGGACTATAAACTGGGCCACCATGTCCAGTCAGTAGCTTGACAATTTAGAAGACATGCCAGTCCAGAAATGAAACACCAGCCTGTGGAAGAGTAAGTGGTCATCCTTCACTGTTGGTGGAACAATTTGAAAATCAGACTCTTTTGATAGCAAGTCCATAGTTAAACCATTCAGTTTTGTTTCATTTACATCTAAACATAGCCTGAAGGTAATTTCAGACAGTCTTTTTAGTGTGCCTGTTTTGTTTTGTTTGGTGCTGGAAATTTTGAATGTAGGGTTTCATACATGCTAAGCACATGTCCTGCCACTGAGCTACACTGCCAGCTCCATGCCTGCATTTTGACTGTGACTTGTCACATGAGGTCAGGTGTGGAATTTTCCATTCATGGCATCATTTCAGCACTAAAAAAGTTTTGGTTTTTGGAGCATTTTAGATTAGAGATACTCAAGTAAAAACAATATAGCAATAATGACAATAATAAAGTTGCTAACAGTTTTAAAGTTCTGTGTGCCAATGTGTTAGTCAGTTTTTCATCACTGTGACCACAATGCCTGACAGGAACAACTTAGAGGAGAAAAAGGTTATCTTGTGGTCATGTTTTCAGAGGTTCAGTCCATGCATGATTAACTGACTCCATTGCTCTGGGCCCAGGTGAGGCATAACATCATGGTGGAAGGGTGTGGTGAAGGAGAGCTGCTCAGCTCATAGCAGCAGAGGACAGGGACAAAATATATTCCCCAACTGATCTATTTCCTTCAGCCACGCTCTATCTGCCTTCAGTTACCACCCAATAATCCAGCAAATGGATCAGTCCACTGATTAGGTTATGGCTTTTGTAATCTAATCAGATCTTCGGGCATTGCCACATGAACTTTTTTAGAGATATCTCATATCCAAATAACAGCTATCACTTCCCTAACTTGTCTTAATTTATTTAGTCTCTTAACATTCCTATAGGTATACACTTTTAAATTTATTTATTTATTTATTTTTAGTTGTAGATGGACACAATACCTTTATTTTATTCATTTATTTTTTATGTGGTGCTGAGGATCAAACCCAGTGTCTCACATGGGCTAGGCAAGTGCTCTAGCAATGAGCCACATTCTAGCCCCAGGTACACACTTTTAATATGCCTGTTTCACAGATGAATTGAGCCAGGGGTAAGTAATTTTCCCATGGTCACTCAGGTACTAAAGCCAGAATTTGATTCCAGTTAGTTGAGTTACAGAGGCCCCACAGATTATTCCCTTATATACTAAAGTCTTTATTTTCTGCATTCTGCACAGTTAGCACCAAATGATAGCATATTCAGAATCTACTGTTTTCTTCTTTCTTTCCAATCATCATTGCTAGTTTTGAAGATAAGATATTTACAGGTGAACAGAAGCTAGCATTTATTAAGCGCCCCAAATGTGCCAACCACATAGTCATGTGGTAGGGTATTGTACAGAGTTAATTGAATCTTAGTGTAAAGTCTCATGACTAATAAGAGAAAAAGACTCAGGATATGAATCCTTAGCTCTTTGATTCCAGTGACTCTGTACCTTCTATAACAGTTCTTTAACCTGAGACATCAAATTATTGGCACACAATTGAGTTACTGGAAATGTTTTGCTGTGTTCCCAAGTTATATAGCTTAGTAGTAAAGTACAATTTTTTTTTAAAACATGTTGGAAATATTTGCAACAGAACATTAGTGGATGATCCTAATTGTTGTGAAAATTGTTGTGGACAATAGTGTCTTGCCTTTATATTTCTTCTGGTGATACAAACTGCTGTGTAGAATCACATTATTGCATGACTAACCTTGTGAGTATAAAGGAATGTCTTGGAGTTCAACCATTCTTTGTCACCTTGCACACTGTGAAAGTGTTCTTTTTGTTGACTTTACAGGCTAGCTCTCATACTCATGGTTTTTGTTAATTACGGAGGAGGAAAATATTGGTACTTCAAACATTCGAGTTGGAATGGTAAGTTACCTCAAGGTAACTTTGCTTGCAGTTTCATTCAGAGAACTGGCATCTGAAGAATCATTCAGCATTTCCTCTAAGGGCTTCAGAGATGAGGCCCTACAACCTCTTCTGAGCTATTGAGCTCTTTCCCCCAGAGAATGACCTTTAGATTTTTCTGTGGGCCCTTTAGTTTAATTCTTGTGTGCTGCGGATCTCTAATGTGTGAATCTGATCTCTAATGTGTGGATGCTTCACTAGAGTAACAGAAATATTTCTGCTGACACTTGGAACTCAGCAGAAGATGTGAAGAATTTGGTTTTAAATGATCATTGTCATAGATATGACAGCTACCATATTCTTGGGGAGTCTATCTTTTAAGACTCATGGTCCTTTTTGGTGCTATCAAACTGGGATTGATCTGAGTGGTGCTGAATCATAGCTGTAATCTGGCTTGGCAGTTGGTTTAAGAATAGATTTTCTAGGAACCAAGAGAATCATTTAGAATACTTACCTGTTACGGACCACTGATTTTTTTTTTTTGTACTGAGAATTGAACAGAGAGGTGCTTAACCACTAAACCATATCCCCAGTCCTTTTAATTTTTTTATTTTGAGACAGGATCCCACTAAGTTACCTAGGTCCTTACTAAGTTGCTGAGCTGGCTTTGAACTTGGCGATCCTCCTGCCTCAGCCTCCAAAGTTGCTGGGATTACAGGTGTGCATCACTGCACCTGGCTGGACCAGTGATTTTTGTGAAATTCCAGTAGTCTTTGTCCTGGACAGTTCATATATGTAGAGGGCTGGGGAAAGATTTTATATATCTATCTATCTATCTCATTGTGATCATGTTTGACCATTGGTACCCAGGTTCCATGTATTGATTCCTGGGAGGGAATTAATGATGTCATTGCAGGTCCATGGGTAAGGCACCTCTGCATCAGATCTGGAGCCCAAATTCTTGTAGGACCCAAATTGTATTCAAGTATTTATTTTAAAACAAAAGAGTCATGTCTCCCATTTGTGCCTAAATGTTAGCTCCTTTTTATGCAGCTGAATATTTACAGTTACATTGTCCATTAGACATTCTGCTGCAAAACAGAGAACATCTCGGGGGGTGGGGGGAAGCAATAAATTTTGAATAGCATTGTATAAAGCTAGCAAACTTGTCTACATACTTGTAATTTGTTGTCCCATGTTTAGATATGGTCAGGAAATGTTCCAAGCCTGTGGAATGGCTGCAGAGTCTCAAGAGAGTTTGTGTGTGTGTGTGTGTGTGTGTGTGTCCTCTATGTTAGTTGTACTTTCTGTGTCAATTACAATTATGTTCATTTTGAATTTAAGAAGTATTTATATTCAAGAATCCTCTTTCCATTTGTGCTTGTGTTATTCTGCAGGACTGACAGTGGCTGACCTTGTGTTCCCATGGTGAGTTGGCATTCTAACCATCAGCTCTTCCATGGGGCATCTCTAGTTCTTTCTTTCAAATGATGCTGGAGGCCTTCTCTGAGACCAGCCTTGAGTTCTGCACCATAGGCCTGTGTTGGCTGTTACAGAGTCCTTCCAAAAGTTGCATCAATGGGTTGTTTTTATACTTGGCTTCATGTTTGTGCATGTGTGTAGAAAAGATAAGTGTTTTTTGTTTTTCTTTTGTGGCTCTGGAGATTGAACCCAGGACCTTGTGCACACTAAGCACATGCTCTCCCATAGAGCTACAGCTCTATTCCAAAAGATGAGTGATTTTTTAGGGAACATTATGCTGAACAGATAGGATATACTAGATCCTAAAATCCTATATTATAAATTTTGAATATATAGTTAAGTTCTACTAGTCCAAAAATGCATATAAAATCATATTTTCTGAAAGAAACATAGTATGTCTGTGAATAATGATAAATATGTAGCAAGCAGTGACAGTAATAAATTGAAATTTATTATAATAGTGCTACCCATACTCTGTTCATCCAGGGCTTCTCATTTTTGTTCAGGGACACTTTGTATATGTTGTGCAATTTGTGTCTTTGCTGTGATGCTTTGAGCACCTTAGCTCCATCATTAAGAAACAGTACCAGAAGATTGTTATATATCGTTGGTTCCATTTTTTATCACTGATGAAGTCTTGATTTTTTGAGATGCATATGGGTAGGGCAGTTTTACATAGGTGAAGACCTGGTAGTTCTCTCTTTTTTTGAATTGATTTTTTTTTTAAAAAAAAATAGACAACAGCAGAATGCATTACAATTCTTATGACACATATACAACACAATTTTTCATATCTCTGGTTATATATAAAGTATGTGTACACCAATTCGTGTCTTCATACATGTACTTTGTATAATGATGTCCATCACATGCCACTGCCCTTGCTAATACCCTGTCCCCTCCCTTTCCCTCCCACCCCTCTGCCCTATCTAGAATTCATCTATTCCTCCCATGCTCCCCCTCCCTATCCTGCTATATCAGAGAAAACATTCAGCATTTGTTTTTTTGGATTGGCTAACTTCACTTAGCATTATCTTCTCCAACTGCATCCATTTACCTGCAAATGCCATGATTTTGTTCTCTTTTATTGCTGAGTACAATTCCATTGTGTATATATGCCACATTTTTTTATCCATTCATCTACTGAAGGGCATCTAGGTTGGTTCCACAGTTTAGCTTTTGTGAGTTGTGCTACTCTAAACATTGATGTGAAGTGGACAGAGAGCATACATCTGGGAGCAAGTTTTTACCCCTCACACATCAGATAGAGCACTAATATCTAGGGTATATAAAGAACTCAAAAAGCTAAGCACCAAAGAAACAAATAACACAATCAACAAATGGGCCAAGGATCTAACAGACACTTCTCAGAAGACGATATACAATCAATCAACAAATATATGAAAAATGTTCATCCTCTCTAGCAATTAGAGAAATGCAAATCAAAACTACTCGAAGATATCATCTCACTCCAGTCATAATGGCAGCTGTTATGCATACAAACAACAATAATTGTTGGCAAGGATGTAGGGAAAAAGGTACACTCATATATTGCTGGTGGGACTGCAGATTGGTGCAAGCCAATATGGAAAGCAATATGGAGATTCCTTGGAAATCTGGGAATGGAACCACCATTTGACCCAGCTATTCCTCTCCTTGGTCTATAACCAAAAGATTTAAAAACAGCATACTACAGGGACCTGGTAGTTCTCTAAGTATATTCCCTGTGGGATTCCCTATAGGAAAGTTCCTGTTTGTAGAGGAATTTTCTGATTAGATTGATCCTAGAAAGGAAGCCAAGGCACCTCTGAGAATACAGCAAGAGCAAGTTCTCACTTCCATAACCCTTTGCAAAATAACTAGGAAACTTAATATTAGAATTTTCATTAAAGAGAGAATTTTGCATGATAAAAGAAAGGGGAAATACGTGTGACTAAATGGAGAAAAAAGTTAAGCTTTCATTTTTGGAGGGAGCAGGAGTGGATTTAGAAATGATTGAAGTGTTTGGCTTGTTTCTCAAGGTCTGTGAGGGTATGCTAATAAAAAATCAGTTGTTTGGATTGTGGCATCTTTCTTATAATTTCTCTTTGACAACTGTTTGGGAGAGTTGTCCTTGGCAATTCCACTTAATACTAAAGAAGTTTCCTCCTAAAATAGAACTTGGATATATGTTGTCAAAACCTCACAGCCCACCAGGACTATGTTCTGATTCTTTTCTATGTTATTAGCCCAGCTTGATTTCATAATTGGCTACTTTAAACTGAATGTACTGCTTCTATCATGTAGTATATTATAAAATATTAATGATATTTAGATAAAAAATTAGTAATTGACCACCTATTTTTAACCCACTTTTTATTATTGGTGCACTGTAGTTGTACATAATGATGGGGTTTGTTGTTACATATTCATACAAAATGACCACCTATTAATAGCATGTTTTGTTTTTTAGGTTTGTATTTATTATGGGATCTTCAATTTTTCTATCAATGACTTCTATACTGCAGCGAGGATGTTCAAAATTCAAATTGCTGGGGAAAATTGCATGGAGGAGTTTCCTGTTAATCTGTATAGGAATTTTCATCGTGAATCCCAATTATTGTCTTGGTCCATGTAAGTGTTTTTTTCCCTTTTGTTGGTATATATTCACTTGAAAGTAGAAAAATCATGTTATTATTTATTTATTTATTTTTGTGGTGCTCGTAATGGAACCCAGGTCCTTGCAGATGCTGGACAAGTGCTGTACCTCTGAGCTACACCCCCCAGGCCTATATGTTGTAATTTGAAAGAAATGTAATTCCTCCATCTCAGGTACCTGCAAAAAGAACAACTTTAGAAAAATACATACAATACTTGTGTAACTTTGGGCATCATCAACATTATTATTATCTTGGAATTTTAGACCTGGCAGCAATCCGTACAACTACTCAAACTCTCCTGTTGTATGAGAGAAATATCCAATGCCAAGAAAGATTGATGTGTTTTCTCTGGATCGTGAGGAGCAGGGCAGAGGGCCAGACCAGGTTACCTTGCTCTCAAGGCCCTGCTCTGCCATTTTGGATTCCCCAACTTATAGTTTGGGGTGATAGTTTAAGAATTTACCTTCATCATCCCTTGTATGCTAACTGGCTGTCTGGGAAGGATGATATCTTTGTTATTACTTTGTTGGTTGCAGTGAGTGAGATAGGATAGCTGAAGAAAGGATATCAATTCTGCACTTTATACCAGTATCAGAATCAGGAAAGGCAGTAGTCACTGTCCTCAAGGGGCTTACTCTGTCATTAGCAAAAGAGGACACAAATGTCTGGGTAGTAGCCAATCAAGCCCCCAGGCAATAAGTCATTTTATTGAAAGGCTATAGGCACTAAGAGGAAGTAGAGATCATTTCTGGTTGATGTCCCCTAAAAGCAGATTTAATGCATTTCCAAAGAATGAGCCATTGCTCCCAGTAGTATTCATCACAGGGTTTGTTATAGGGTTGTACTCTTCCATTGGTACAGTCCCGGAGCTTGTTGGGCAAGGAGAGTCAGTCACTGTCTTGTGTTGGGTCTGCAGATTCCTGGTGGATTTGAAGGCCAAAGGTTATCTTTGTTTTATCTTTGTCCCCTGAGTAAGACACCTTTGTTCTTGGTCTCCCAGTCGGCCAGCTTCATATTTTGAGGATGAGCCATATTCCTGACCATCCTTCTGATGAACGTATTGGTCTGTTCTTGGAGCTTGGATTTGAGCCTTGTCTTCTGACTATGTATATTTCTGCTTCAAGAACTTAAAAAGACTTATTTAGATGTAATAAGAGTATGTCTTCCCTCATTAAAAAAGTAAATTGTTTTGGGATGCGATGAGAAATTTTGGGTAATCCCTTACCTAACTTGTATCTTCTGCAGTGTCTTGGGATAAGGTGCGAATTCCTGGTGTCCTGCAGCGGTTGGGAGTAACTTACTTTGTGGTTGCTGTGTTGGAGCTCCTCTTTGCTAAACCCATGCTTGAAAATTGTGTTTTGGTGAGAAATCACGGTTTTGTTGTTGTTTTGTTTTTTTTAAAAGAGACATGAAAAAGTTCACTTTTTAGTTTTTAGTGTTTTTTTTAAGTTCTGATTATAATAGTGTTTGTACTAATCAAATGTATTCCTTCCCTCCTTTATTAAGCTATTTTTATTTAATCTCTATCATTGTTATTATTATTATTTTTTTTTTTTGCATGCTTGGGATTGAACCCAGGGCCTGATGCATGCTAAGTAAGTGCTCTACCATTGAGCCACATCCTTAGCCCCCTGATTTCTTTTTAACTAATATTTTTACTGTTATATTTCAGAGTCAGAGAGAAAGAGAGAGATAGACAAACTTTATATTATTAGATAAAAATTTGAATTACTGCTATAGAGATCAAAAGAATAATCACTTGGAATTTCCCAAATACGTGTGCTATTCTGTTTGCATTTGGTTTATATGTGTTTTTTTCTTCTGCCCTCAGGAGAGAAGCTGCCCTTTTCTTCGAGACATCACTGCCAGCTGGCCCCAGTGGCTCTTCATTCTGATTCTGGAAAGCATTTGGCTGGGCTTAACGTTCTTATTACCAGTTCCTGGGTGCCCTATGTAAGTGAACCCTTGCCCTACATAAGTAAGCCCTTTTCATATGTCACTTTCTGCCAAGTGAGAGGTTCTGGGCTTTCAGCTTTCAAATTTCTCAAGTCAGAGGAATTCTATTTCACTCTTCTCCTTTGGGGCATACTTGGCATTGGGAGGGAAGTTTGGTGTTTGGTCAGCTTGTGTAGAAATTGTGTTTACTACCTTATCCATGCGGGGAGCCATTAAGTCAAAAGAGCATTAATGAGAGTGCTTGGAGCCAGAGGGATGCTTATACATGTTTGAGGATCTTTGAATTGGGCGGCATATAGTCACTATATACCACTCTGTCTTCTGAAGTCTTATAATTTTTTTTTAGTTGAACATGGACTCAATACCTTTGTTTTACTTATTTATTTTATGTGATGCTGAGGATTGAACCCAGTGCCTCACATGTGCAAGGCAAGCGCTTTACCACTGAGCCACAACCCTAGCCCCTGAAGTCTCATAATTTAAGTATGTTTTTCACTTTCCTAGTGGATATCTTGGCCCTGGTGGTATTGGAGATTTTGGGAAATATCCAAATTGTACAGGAGGAGCTGCTGGCTACATTGATCGCCTGCTTCTGGGAGATGATCATCTTTACCAGCACCCTTCTTCCGCAGTACGTGAGACTGGCAAGTCCTTGGACCTGGGAAACTTAGGGTCTCCAAAGTGAGGGAAAATAAAAAGAACCATCAGTTTTAGACCATGCAAAATGTTCAGCTATGTAAAATGGGATGGAAACTAAAAGTTGTCTACCTTAATGACTTCAGCATTCATTATGTGGCAGTAGATGAACATTATTTTTAAGGATAAAGTGATAATGCATTGTATTAAATGAGTAGCACTTTAGTGCTTTTCTATATATCTCAGGTTAGATTTCTAGGCAGTGGAGTTTGAGAAAGAGCTTCATGTGCTAGAAGTGTAGTGGGAAATCCTTGGTATATCAATCCCTGTTGAAGAATGAAGGAAGCGGGACTTGGTTGAGGGAGAAGCTGAACTGCACTGTGGTTCTGACAAAAGCCCCAGTTAATCTCATTTGGAGCTGGGGGCACGTCAGAACTGCTCTGTGTGTGCTGAGAAATTAGGCCCTTTATATTCCTTGTCAGATATGAACTGCTTCCAACAAAGGGGTGATTCCTAGATAGGTAGACTTCTCCCCCCACCCTCACCTTGCTGGGAATTGAACCCAGGGTCTCGTGCATGTTAAGCAAGTGCTCCACCACTGAGCCATGTACCTGGCCTAGCAGCTGACTTTAGTCACAGACAATCCGGAAGAGAAACTTGGATGAGAACTTTTGGCAATTAATATTTCTAGCAGCTGGGGTAATGAATGCTTTAGTCCTGAAAGGGTTGGAGGGATCTTGATGGTGCGCTACAGCATTTACTACCCTGAGTACTTCCAAATTTCTACATTTTCAGCATTTATTTTATAATAAAAAATACAAGTATATTTTATTTTATATTTGTTTTATTTTATTTTGGGAGGTGCTGGAGATGAACTCTAGGCCTTGTACATGCTAAGCATGCACTCTACCACTGAGCTACACCCCCCCACCCAAATGTATTTTTAGGGGTTATTTGCCTTAAAAGAAGATAGAAGAAGATAGGAAGCTATTGATGCTATAATAGGTTTGGTAAAAAAGAAAATAAGTATGCATATTACAAAGACTAATATATTGCACCTGAAACTTGTCAGGCTTGTGGAACCAGGCTTATTCCAAGCCAGATGGAGTTGAAGTAGCTGCTGTTGAACTATGGCTTATCCCTGGTGCTGTGCATTCCCTATATATACCTTTCATAACCTGGAGTATTTTGCCTAGAATCTCCATAAGTTAGGGTAATGGATTTCTGTAGCAAAATCCAAAAGAAAAAAAAAAGGAACCCAGAAACATTGGAAACACTAGAATTCTTTCAAGTTTGCATTTAATCTAAGAATTTCTTACATTAATTTTTGTGGTCAGTGAGTAAGTGCTACTTTCTTGTTCTACTTTGTTAAGGTCCTTTATCACACTAAGGTGGCCTACGATCCAGAAGGAATCTTAGGAACCATCAATTCCATTGTGATGGCATTTTTAGGAGTTCAGGTATTTATTTATTTTATTAGGATATGTTTTTCTAACAGCTTATGATTATTGATTCATCACTAATTTGAAAGCATTTCAATAAAACAAAGCAATTACAAGCATTTCCTCTGTGTTACTGGTCTAATAAATTTTATTTGGGTTTGTCAGATTGTGCAAAACTAGGATTTGTTAAAATTGAGCACAAATAGTTAGATATAATTATTATATTCTAAAAATATTATTTATGTGGCTTATCTTAGTCCCATAATTTCTGGATAAAAGATTTCCCTGTGGGATATGCAGAGTGGATATTGGTAACCTTAGGAAGTCACCATGTCACTTATCACATTTCTTTCTGTCTTGGAATGTTTGTGCTTCTGTGATAAAACTGAGACTGGATAATTTATAAAGAACAGAAATTTCTTTCTCATAGTTCTGGAGGATGGGATGTCTACAATCAAGGTGCTGGTACTGACAGTTTCTTTGCCTGGTGAAAGTCCGGTCTCTGCTTTTGAGAAGGCACCTCAAACAGTGTGTTCTCCAGAGGGACAAGCACTATGTCCTGTGTGGTAGAAAGTGGAAGGGCAAAGACAAGGAACATTTTATCTTGAGACTTTTTATAAGGACATAAAATCTCTCATACATAATCACCTCCCAGAGGCTCTGCACTCTTTTCAACTTAGTGTTTAGCTATACACACGTGCATTTGGTACTGGGGATTGAACCCAGGGCTTCACCCATGCTAGGCAAGTTCTCTACCCCTGAGCTATATTCCCAACTCTTTTAAATATTTTATTTTGAGACAGGTCTCGCTAAATTGCCCAGGATGGCCTTGAACTTATCATCTTCCTTTGTTAGCCTCCTCAGTGTGTGTACCACAGCTAGACATAGTATGCATGTATATTATTATAAATTATAATTGACAAGGTCAATACAGGTTATTCTTAATCTATCTCACATGAAATTTTGTTAAAATTCTGAGTAGTCTCTATTTTTCTTCCAAAAGTTCTTACTGGTGATATTCATTTTTCAGGGAATGAACTGAGAGTGTTAAAATGTATAAATCAGTGCTAATAGAACTTTTTGCAGTGATGGGAATTTTTATCTGTGCCATCCATTAGGGCAGCCTCTTGCCTGGATAGCTCTTGAGTAATTGAAATGTGACTAGTATGACTAAGGAACTGAATTTTAAATTTTACTTCTTTTTAATTAATTTAATTCAAAATATAAATAGTCATATGTGGCTGGTGGCTCCTATATTGATCCAAACCATGTATATTTTGGTGATTAAATAATTTTATAGTTATAAATCCTGCCTTTATCTCTATAGCACTTTATATTATGATTTTACATATATTCCTTGAACCTCACTGTGTGCTCTCTAGGTCAATCTGTGCCTGTTGGAGCAGTCAGTCTAATGTAGAGGTTAAGAGTGCAGACCTAGAGCTGCACTGCCCAGCTTTGAATCCAGCTCTGCCACTTGATAACTGGGTAACCTCAGGCATATTACTTGACCTCTCTGGCTTTAGTAGCATAGTGAATAGAGATGTTGAGAAGATTAAATAATTTGTATATAATTCTTTGAACTGGCACATAAAAAGTCTGCATAACTTGTAGCTATTATAAATTATTATTAACACTTTCTCATCCTCTGATATTTCCAAAAATTAATTTTCAATTTAATGCAAAGACCTATTTTAGTGTTTTTAGTTTACCTGCCCACACTTCCATTCTGTCTCTATCCCTCTTTTGTAATGCTGCCAGATGGGATGAGCTAGCAGACTAGTCTGAGCTGGATCCTGTCATTTGGGGGAAAACTTTCCTTGGCTACCTATCACCTATGAAAGAAAGAGCCTGCTTGAAGCAAGACCTACAAAGCCTACCACCTTTTTGCAAGACGTACATAGCCTCCCTCTATCTTTATGCAGCCCTTTAGAGATGCTGTGGTGCTTTTCCACTCTTTTTGACATGCTTCTGTGCATGCTGTTCCATTATGCTCAGAGTGTCCCTCCTGCTTCACCATCTCATGATTGTAGCCTCAGCTCAAGGGTACCACGTCTCAGATGTCTCCCTCCTTCCCTGAAGAGGTACCTCATCTTTTTTTGGTCTCTTGTTTCTCTCAGTCTCCACTAGTTGAGGGCAGAGGTAAAATTTCATTCTTCCTGTGATCCCAGTGTCTGAAAGTGTGCTTTGTTGAGTGATTGAAAAAACGGGTGAATATGAAATAAGAATATATATCTTAAGTGATTCTCTTGGTCATATTATTTTCTTTTCTAGGCAGGAAAAATACTATTGTATTACAAAGATCAGACCAAAGACATCCTCATCCGATTCACTGTCTGGTGTTTTATTTTAGTAAGTAATGGACATTCCTTATTAAGGAATGGGATTGGGCTGGGATTGTGGCTCAGAGGTAGAACACTTGCCTAGCACATGTGAGGCACTGGGTTCGATCATCAGCACCACATTAAAAATAAATAGATTAATTAAATAAAGGCATTGTGTTCATCTACAACTAAAACTTTTTTTAAAAAAAGATTGATTTTCTTCACACACATGTATATTTAAAAAGAAATAAAATGTTTAGCAACACTGGCACAGCAGCTGTTACCACATTGTGATAGGGAATATGCTTCATTTGAATAACAGGAACAAATTTATTTATATATATATATATATATATATATATATATATATATATATATATATATAAATTTTTGGTGCTAGAGGTCAAACCTGGAGCCTCCTGCATTGTAAGATCATATTCTACCACTGAGCCCCACCCCCATTCTCAAGAAGGAACAAATCCTTACATCTAAATTTTCAGATTTATCTTCTTAGAAGGATATGTTTTTAAATAAGACAATGTTTCCATCAAACACTGGAATGAGAAATGCCTGAAGAAATGTATGAGGTATGGCTTCTGCATGTTTATCAGAAAGACTAGGTAAATAACAACAATTTTGTAAATCCCAACTTCCAGATTTATATGTAGAAAAATAACTGAAAGTTTGATTTTTTTCCTTTAGTCTTGCAATCATGTTTCCTCTTAGAATTCACTATAATTTATCAGTTAGCTTCCCTTCTTCAACTCAGAGGAATACTGCAGATTTTTAGTAATCTCCATACTGAATAACATATTTTTAAAGAATATGTTGTTCAGTATGGAGATTACTAAAAAAACTAGGGATAGAACCACCATATGACCCAGCTATCCCACTCCTGAGTATTTTCCCAAAAGATCTGAAATCAACATAATATAGCAAAACAACCACCTCAATGTTTATAGCAGCATAATTCATAATAGCTAAATTATGGAATTGACCTAGGTGCCCATCAATAGATGAATGGAGAAAGAAATTGTGGTATATATACACAATGGAGTTCTACTCAGCCATAAAAAATAATGAAATTACAGCATGCTGATAAATAGATGGAAATGGAGAATATCATACTAGCTGAAATAAGTCAAGCTCAGAAACTCAAAGGTCGAATGTTTTCTCTCATGTGGAAGCTGGAGTAAAATGAAGGAAAGGGGGAGAGGAGGATAGGATAACATAAAGGGAGGCTCAGTAAGGTAGAAGAAGGAGCTTGAGAGGTAGAGTAGGATGGTAGGGGGAGGCAACGCAGAATGACTTCTTAAACAATCATGTTATGTGAATATGCCACATATATTCACCTTTATACATAAATATATGTGTACATATTCACCTTTATACAAACGTAAATATACATCAAATATAAATAGACAAGTGAGGTGAAGTCTAGAGTAGAGGAGGGAGGATGGGAGGGAAAGGGGGGCTCATGAACCGAAATAGAATTTCCTGTGTGTATGAGTTTGTCGGGATGAACCCACCTACTATGTATAACTATAAAGCTCTAATAAAAAAGAATAAATTGTGGTTATACATCTTAAAATATGTTCCCAGTCAAAAGAGTAAAATATAAGGCAATTCAATAACTAATTATTTTAGTTATTTTTTGAAACACAATTGTTGAGATTTTAACACACTTCCTTTCCCCTTCATAGGGGCTTATTTCTGTTGCTTTGACAAAAGTTTCTGAAAACGAAGCCTTCATTCCAATCAACAAAAATCTCTGGTAAGTATAGAAAAAAAGTGTCCTTTTAATGTTTGATAATTTCTCGTGTTAAAATTGGCTGTTTCTCATGAGCACTAAATTACCTCACCCATTCAACTCCTTAAAGGTCGATTTCATATGTCACCACACTGAGCTCTTTTGCCTTCTTCATCCTGCTGGTCCTATACCCAGTTGTTGATGTGAGAGGACTGTGGACAGGAGCCCCCTTCTTTTATCCAGGTAAGTCAACTCTAAATGCAAACAGAGTTGCTGATGGTGGCCCAGAGATCTACTGAGCTCCACTGGCTAGGGACTGGAGCCACTATGTTTCCAAGGAACACACTGAGGGAGACAGCTGGCCTGTTCTGAAGAGGCCCTCCCCATTTAGGTTCTGAGTCATTGTATGACAATTAATAAGCTCTACTTCCAGACAGTGGCAAATCGTGGAGCATCAGAAACAATCCAGCGCATTTTACTTGTTTTTTTTTTTTTTTTAATTTTTTATTGTTGGCTGTTCAAAACATTACATAGTTCTTGATATATCATATTTCACACTTTGATTCAAGTGGGTTATGAGCTCCCATTTTTACCCCATATACAGATTGCAGAATCACATCAGTTACACATCCATTGATTTACATATTGGGGACAAATGAATGTCAGTAGAGGGGGCAGAGAGAGAAGAGGGGAGGGGAGGGGAGGGGAGGGGGGATAGTAGAGGATAGGAAAGGAGGCAGAACACAACAGACACGAGTATGGCAATATGTTTACTTGGTTTTTAATACTTAGAAATGAGACTTTCTTAACACACATGTACTACCTCTAAGATTAGACATTTTAAGAAATATCAAGAGAGGGATGAAATAGTTTAGGTGCAGTTCTAAGATTCCTTCAATGACTCATTTTAGCTGTTTTGATTTTAGTAATAGTTACATTGTTTGTACCTCAAGTTTTATGTCTAAAAAAAGTTAATGTTGTAATTTTCCTTTCATATTTAATATTCAAGAATTCATTGTTGGGCTGAAGGGTATCGCTTAATGGTAGAACGTGTGCTTAGCACATGCAGTGCCCTGGATTCAATCCCCCCTCACACACACAAAAAAAAAAAAAAAAAAAAAAGAAAAAAGAATTTATCATAAAATGAATATTTTCTAGTAAATTAAAGATACAGTTCACATCTAATATCTCAAATATGCATCACTTATTCTCAGCGGCAGTCAGTAATACAAGTGCATGATTTTTGTTTTTACTGAACTCATTTCAGAAATTAAATAGATGATCCAATGTGATTCAGGAAGAAACTTATTTTCTGTGTCTCTCCTTAAGGAATGAATTCTATTCTGGTATATGTTGGCCACGAGGTATTTGAGGACTACTTCCCCTTTCAGTGGAAGCTGAAAGATAATCAGTCACACAAAGAACATCTAACTCAGAACATACTCGCCACTGCTCTCTGGGTGCTCATTGCCTACATTCTCTATAAAAAGAAGATTTTTTGGAAAATCTGATAGCTCCCACTCAAGTGTTGTTGGAAGACTCTAGTGGGCCTAGGTAAAGTATTGAAAGAACCTATATTGAGGGGAATCATCACTTATAAAAACAGTGGGATGTATTTCCAGATTTTGGGAGAAGGTGCTCAAGTTGGTTTACTCTGACATGAGTCATCAGAACTCTGTATATTTGTGACATATATTTGAAATGGTATGGTCTATCTTTTCTCCATCTTCTACATAAATGAATGCATTTGGAACTTCATTGTAAGGAAATCTCACTTAACTTTCCAAAAGGGATTTACTATGGGCATTTTGCGTCTATGATGCATAAAACAGTCTAAGGTTTGAGGACTGGGGATGTGGTTCAGTGGTGCTTGTCTAGCATTTGTTAGGTGAGGTCCTGGGTTTGATCCCCATCACTGCAAAACAAACAAACAAAAGTAAAAATCTAAGGTTTGATTCCTACTGACTTTTTTTTCCCCCTGGAAATTGCTTCTGCATGTGTACATGCATGCCAACAACAACAAAAATCATGATTTCCTACATGATAGAGTATAAACTTTATTGAATGGATGTGTCATAATGTTTTCTCAATATTTTGATTTGGTTCAATTTAATGTTTTAGGAAAGCCAAAGTAAGTTTTTTTTTTCAGATTATCAAGGCTTTGATGAGTCAAAAAATACCTATCAGAAGCCATTTTCTCTTTTTCCCCCATTTAAAAAATAAAATTAAAATATAGATGTATTATTCCCAACCATCTTGATTATCTACCTGTTTACTTTCCTATTTACCTATGTACTTAGCATCTATCCTTCTATCTCCCTACCTATCATCTCCTGGTACCTACATGAGTATCTTTTTTTTTTACTGGTTGCTCAAAACATTACAATGCTCTTGACATATCATATTTCATACATTTGATTCAAGTGGGTTATGAACTCCCATTTTTACCACGTGTACCTAAGTACCAGGAATGTACCTGTGGAAGAAAGAAACGCACACTGACTTCACTGTGAGTCCAACTGTCCATGCCTGCTGTATAAGATACTGGGCAAGTCCCTTGGGCTATTAGGACTTTGTGATGAGGTAGGGTACATCAGTAGCTTTTCTGAAATCTTCAGAACAACAATTTTGTTACAGAAAATGCCTCAAAAGAAATAAGAATAAAAATATTTTGAAAAACTATCATTAGAGTATGTCTTTTTAAAATGATCTTCCACTATGAAGACAGCTTTCCTGCTCAAAATCACAGAACTGAAGAAACAATTTCTTAGGAATGAAGGTAGGAGAACACATGGAGAAAGAGCATTTATCACACGATACATCATTATACTTAGAATTTTCTGAAGAATTATATACTTAAGGGAAACATTAGGGATGGAATTTTCCTTTAGACCACATCTGTGGTGAGAGGAGTCCATCTCCACTTACTCCATTTTTTCAACTATTGCCATTTCACAAACAGCTTTCTAGTCTATGTTCCCAGCTCTGCCTTCTGGCCTGGACTCCCACACCCTCTCCTAACTGTCTGCTGGCCCCCTCCTGCTAGAGGTATGCAAGCATCTCAGTCTCGCCTCTCCCGTCCTCCCTCTCCACAAATATAAGCTATTTCCTCTTCATATTTTCCTAGTTCTGTGAATGGATAAGTCTATCTCTAGTTATAAAACTGCTCCACCTTGTCACCCACCTTACCTCTGCTCTCCTGACTTCTTTCATATTTATACATTGCCAGTCCTCTTCATTTTCTCCCAGTAACTGCTTCTTTCTCATGGTCACTACCTCCACTCCACTCCAGATTCATCATAATTTTTCGGCTGGCTTTCTTTTCTCTGTCTCTTCTTCTCCAAAGTCACCTATCTGTTGCTACCAGACTCAATTTTGTAAAACAGAAGGGGTCAAATCAACCTCTTTAAACAACTTCTATAAAAATGGAAATATCTTTCCCTGGCATGCATGACCTATGATCAGCTGATCTCAGCATGCCTTTCCAGTTCATTTGGGATGTGGTTTCCCCCATCTCCTTTTACCCACTCCACTTATTCCAGCTCTGCTAGAAACCGCCCCATCTCCTGATTATATCTTCCTGGACCTTTTCCCCCTTAATTTCTTCCTCTCTACATTTAAGCTATCACTTTATTTATTTACTTTTTTTTTTAACATTTAAAGTTAAAAAAATTAGAAAGTTCATAGCTTAATGTTCAATTAACTAAAAGAATATAAGGAATGAACTAAGAGAGAAAATGTGGGAATCATTCAATAAAGAGATCATGAAAAGAACAAAACGAATACTGGAAGTGAAAGACTCAATAAATCAAATTCAAAACAGTTGAAAGCCTCACCAATAGATTAAATTACATAGAAGACAGATTTTCAAGTCTTGAAGACAAAGCATATATTTTTATTTTTTGTACTAGGAATTCAATTAAGGGGCACTTAACCACTACCCATATCCCCAGGCCTTTTTGTATTTTATGTAGAGACAGGGTCTCATTGAGTTGCTTAAGGCCTTGCTAAATTGCTGAGGCTGCTTTTAAACCCACGATCTTCTTGCCTCGGCTTCCCAAGCTGCTGGGATTACAGGCGTATGCCACCATGCCCAGTCATAACAAAGTACATAATCTTAAAAATAAATTCAACAATAAAGAAATTAAAAGACCATGACTGAATATTCAAGTAAGCTGGAACAACATTAAGACACTAAACCTAAGAATCATGGTATAGAAGTCACCCAAAATGCAAACTAAAGAAATGTTAAGCATTTTCAATGAAATAATAATCAGAAAAAAATCAAAACCTTAGGAATTAGATGCAAATCCAAATACAAGAGGTATTTAGAATCCCAAATAAACAAGATCAAAAAAGATTCTAAGACACATTATAATTAAAATGCCTAATGTACATAATAAGGGTAGAATTTTAAAGCCACACACACACAAAAAAAACAACAACAACAACAACAACAACAAAAATAAACAGGTGGTCACACTTAGAGGTAAGTCAATTAAAAGTTTTATTGATTTGTCAACCCAGACCCTAAAAGATAGGAGAACTTAAAATAATATGTTCCAAGCCCTGAAAGAAAATGGGTGCCAACCAGGATTACTATATCCATGAAATTTATTCTTCAGTGTTGAAGTGAAATAGAAAATATTCCATGACATGCAGACACTAAAATCATTCATAATCACTAAGCCAGCACTATAAAACATACTCAAGTATTTCATACAGAATAAATGAAATACAAATATCAGAGCCAATGTATGGATAAATCTCCCAGAATAGTGAATTAAAGGAGAATTGAGTCTGAATTAAGCATTAGAAATAAATCAAAATAAAGCATTAGAATTAAAGTAAGCATTAGAAATAAAATCACCTCTCTGTAATAACACCGAATATGAATGGTCTAAACTCTCCAATAAAAAGACATAAAATAATTCTCAACTATATGTCATTTACAAGAGTCAAAGACATTCACAGGCTGAAGGTGAAAGGATGGAAAAAGATACTACGCATATGGAGACAGAAAGCAAGCAGGAGTGGGTACTCTCATATCTGACAAAGTAGACTTCAAGCCCAAATTAATCAGAAGAGATGAAGAAGTTCACTTCATACTGGTTGAGAGAATAATCCAACAAGATATAATGATTGTAAATATTTATTCTCCAAACACATGCATACATAAACAAAGCCTACTCAATATAAAAAATATAACAGATACCAATAAAACAATGCTGGATCATTTCAACACTGTTGTCCACCAATAGATAGGGAATCAATTAAAAATAAACAACTAAGGACTCTTCAGAACTAAAAACATTACTATTAATCAAATGGACATAGCACACACACATACACACACAACACACTCTATGAAGTTACTTGAACTCAGGTGCACTGTATCACTGAGCTGCATCCCCAAACTCTTAATTTTTTATTTTGAGACAGGGTCTTGCTAAGTTGTTTATGGCCTCCTAAGTTGCTGAGGCTGTCCTTACACTTGCAAATCTTGACCTCCTGACTTGTTGGGATTACAGGCGTGTGCCATTGTGCCCAACTAACAGACATCTGTAGAAACAACTAAATTCACTTTCTTCTCAGCTGCACATAGAACCTTTTCTAAAATAGACCATATTTTAGTACAATAGTACAAAACCAGTCTTAGAAAATACATATTGAGATCTGATCATAATTATTTCCTGTCTTCTACTGATTTTAGTATTTGTTCTTCTTTTTCTAGGGCCTTGAGGTATAACATTAAGTTATTTGGGAATTTTTTTTTGTGTGTGTATATGTGTGTGTGTTTTTTTAATGTAGGCATTCAATGCTTTTTTCTCAGAATTGTCTTAACACTGTTCCAAAAATTTTGATACATTGTTTTTCTGTTCAGTTGTTTCTAAGAATTTTTCTTTTCTTTTTAATTTCACTTGTTTTATTTTTATGTGGTGCTGAGGATCGAACCCAGGTCTCACTTGTGTGAGGTGAGGGATCTACCACTGAGCCACAACCCCAGCCACCTAAGAATTTTTATTTCTAAAAAAAAAAAAAAAAGAATACATAGAGATAATTCCTCGAAACTTTGTTAGATCATAATGGAACAAAATTAGAAACCATTAACAAGATAAAAAACAAACTATCTTTTTTGCAGGGTGGGTACTGAGGATTGAACTCAGGGGTACTGAGTCACATCTCTAGCTCTATTCTGTATTTTATTTAGAGACAGAGTCTCACTGAGTTACTTAGCACCTCGTTTTTGCCGAGGCTGGCTTTGAATAGAAGATCCTCCTGTCTTAGCCTCCATAGCTGCTGGGAATGCAGACATGCCCCACCGAGCCTGGCAGAAACCATTTTGATGCCTGGAGATTAAATAAAACACTCCAATGAGGAATGGATCATAGAAGTAATCAGGGGAGAAATAAAAAAAATTCTTAGAAACAATTGAGAACAGAAAAACAATGTATCAAAATCTCCGAGACAGTATTTAGACAATTCTGAGAAAAAAAGCTTATAGCATTGAATGCATACATTAAAACACACACACACACACACACAAAAAAAAAAAAAAAAAAAAAAAGAATCCCAAATAATTTAATGTTATACCTCAGGGCCCTAGAAAAGGAAGAACAAATACCCAAATCGGTAGAAGATAGGAAATAATTATGATCAGATCTGAAATTAATGCAATTGAGAATAAAAAGATACAAAGGATCAGTGTAACAAAGTGTGAGCTCTTTGAAAGATAAACACGATTGACAAACCCTTAGCCAACTAATCAAAAGAAAGAGAAGGCCCAAATGGATGGAATTAGAGATAAAAAGGAGCTACCATCATAGACATTACTGAAATTAAAAGGAACATTAGAAACTATTTTGAAATGTATAATCCAATAAATTGGAAAATCTCAGTTATTGACAAATTTCTAGACACATACGACCTACCCAATTTGACTATGAAGGTAAAGAAAATTTAAATAGACCAATATCAAGCAATGAGATTGAAGCAGCAATTCAAAGCCTGCCAACAAAGAAAAGCCCAGGACCAAACAAATTCTCAGCTGAATTCTACCAGACCTGTAAAGAAGAGCGAACACCAATCCTCTTCAAATTATTCTATTAAATAGAAAGAGAAGGAACACTCCCAATTTAATTTTATGAAGTTGATAGCACCCTGATATGAAAAGCAGGAAAAGACACATCAAGAAAACTACAGACCAATATCCATGATGAACAGACACAAAAATTCTTAATAAAATAATAGCAAACTGCATTAAAAAACACAGTAAGAAGATAGTACACCATTATCAATCAGGTTTCATCCTAGGGATACAAGATTGGATCAACATATGCAAATCAATAAATGTAAATTAAGACAGGGATCATGTGATAATCTTAACAGATGCAGAAAACGCCTTTAATGAGATTCAGCACCAGTTTATGTTAAAAACACTGGGTAAATGCAAATCAAAACTACTCTAAGATTTCATCTTATACCAGTCAGAATGGCAGTTATCAAGAATACAGACAACAATAAATATTGGTGAGGATCTGGGGGAAAAGGCACACTCATTCATTGCTGGTGGGACTGCAAGTTGGCACAACCAATCTGGAAAGAAGTATGGAGATTCCTTAGAAAACTTGGAATGAAACCACTATTTGACTCAGCTATCCCATTCCTTGGTCTACATCCAAAGGACTTAAAATCAGAATACTATAGTAAAGCAACAGCCACATCAATTGTTTATAGCTGCTCAATTCACAATAGCTAAACTGTGGAAACAACCTAGATGCCTTTCATTAGATGAATTGATAAAGAAACTGTGATATATATATATATATATATATATATATATATATATATATATATATATATATATATATATATATATACACACATACACACACACACACACAATGGAATATTACTCAGCATTAAAAGAAAATAAAATCATGGCATTTGTAGGTAAAAGGACGGAGTTGGAGAATATCATGCTAAGTGAAGTAAGCCAATCCCCTAAAAAGCCAAAAGCCAAATGTTTTCTCTGATAAGCACATGCTGATCCATAGTCGGGAGTGGGTGGGGAGGAATGAAGAATGAAGAAATTTGGGATTATGCAGAGGGAGTTAGGGGTGTGTGTGTGGTTGTGGGGATGGGAAGGATGGTAGGATGAGACAGACATTATTACCCTATATACATGTATGATTACACTACTGGAGTGACTCTGCACCATGTACAACCAGAAGAATGAGAAGTTGTGCTTCATTTGTGTACAATGTATCAAAATGCATTCTACTGTCATGTAAAACTAACTAGAACAAATAAAAAAAATAGACGGGAGACCATTAAAATAGAAGAGGGTCAGGGGGAGGGAGGGAAAGAAGAAAATTAGGGCTGAGGTTGTGGCTCAGTGGTGGAGTGCTTGCCTAGCATATGTGAGGCACTGGGTTTGATTCTCAGCACTGCATATAAATGAATAAAATAAAGATCCATTGACAACTAAAAAATTTTTTTAAAAAGGGAAGAAAATTAAAGGAATAAAAAATTTAAAAAGAGGTCAAATTATCTGTTTGCTGATGACATAATCCTATATCTGGAAGATCCACCCCCAAAACAACTCCACCCAAAGACTTCAAACAAATTATTAAAGTAGCAGGATACAAGATCAACATACAAAAATCCATCATTTTCTATACTCCAACAATTAATATGCTAATCCAGAAATCAGGGACATGATCTCATTCAAAATAATCTAAAAACAACAACAACAACAAAAACAGAATCCTTCAGAAAAAAATCTAACCAAAGTGGTGAAAGTCCTCTATAATGTAAACTATAGATCACCAAATGATTTGAAGAAGGATTTACAAGGGAAAGACCTCCCATGTTCATGTTCTTGGATAGGCAGAATTAATATTATCAAAATGGCCATACTGCCGATAGCATTATACAGATTCAATGCAATTCCCATTAAAATATCAATGACATTCTTCCCAGAACCAGAACGGTCTTAATATTTGTTTGGAGAAATAATTGACCCAGAACAGTCAAATCAATACAGAGTAAAAAGAGCATTACTCAATAAACTTATGCACATGGATTGAAGCAATCAAGAGCATGAAGAGAAAGTCTACAGAATGGGAGAAAATATTTGCCAGCTACTCCTGTGACAGGGGTTGATATTCAGAAAATATAAAGAACTCAAAAAGCTTAATGCTAAAAAATGCCAAATAACCCAGTCAATAAATGGGCAAAAGAACTAAACAGATATTTCTCAAAAAAAAAAAAAAAAAAAAAAACAACCCACAAATGGCCAACAAATACATGAAAAAATATTCAACATCCCTAGCATAAAGGGAAATGCAAATCAAAACTACTCTGAGATTTTATCTCACTCCAGTTAGAATGGCAATCATCAAGAATTCCAATAATAATAAATGCTGGTGAGGATGTGGGGGAAAAGGTACATTCATACATTGTTGGTAGAGCTGCCAATTAGTACAACCATTTAGAAAGCAGTATAAATAGCATGGAGCTTCATTAAAAGAGGAAGGGAACCACCATGTGAACTAGCTATCCCACTCCTTGGCATTTATCCCAAAGAACTAAAATCATCATATTGTAGTGATACAGCCAGACCAATGTTTATAGCAGCACAATTCACAATAGTCAAGTTATGGAACCAGCACAGATGCCTGTGTTGTGATGTATATCCACAATGGAGTTTTTCTCAGTCAGAGAGACGAATGAAATTACGGCATTAGCCAGTAAGTGGATGAAACTGGAGAATATCATGCTAAGTGAAACAAACCAGACTCAGAAAATCAAGTGTTGAATGCTTTCTCACATATGTGTAAAGTAAAGCGAGATAAGGAGAAAATGGGGTCATTTCATGAAAATATATGGGAAATCAGTGAAGTAGAAGAAGGAGATAAATGGGAAGAGAGGAGGGAGGTGAAAAGGGAGGAACTGCAGAATGAAATTGACCCCGTTATGCCATGGGCATGTATGAATATACCACAGTGAATTTCATCTTTACGTATATCCATAAAGTGCCAATTAAAAAAGCAATACATAAATAGAAGGAAGGCCAGTAGAGGAAGGGGAACAGGTGGAGCGGGGAGGGGAGGAAGAGAGGATGTACTGGGGACTGAATGGAGCAAATCATATTCCATGCATGTATGATTATGTCAAAATAAACCCTAGTGTTGTATATAACAATAAAGCACTAATAAAAATTTTAAAAAGTATTCAAAATTCTTCTAGCATTTAAACACTAATGAAAACATCCAAAAGTTTATTATTCTATGTTTTAAGGTGGTTAGAAATGGAGAAAATAAAGATATTAGAAATAACACTAATCCTGAAAGAAAAAAAAACAGGCACGCTGATATATTAAATAGATCTACATTTACTGCCAAAATAAATAATTCTTTTTTAAATGAAAACTGTTCTACAACATTTAGATGAAGCAACCTAGACTTTTAACAGCACAAGATCCATTTAACAGCTTTGAAGGACATTTTTTAAAGGTGGTGAAACATCTTGCTGATTAGAATACCATATGACCTCATTTTTAACTCTAGGTTGGCAAAGGATCTGATGTCAGATTACAGACAATTGAAAAAAGCCTGTTTTTAACTGAAGGCTAATTAACATCAATTTTATTTTTAAAAATGAAAAATTTAGGGTCTATATATCAGCATGAACACTTTATAACAAGGGGCTGTGAAAATAGACTTAATGAGGCAAACTAGTTTTAAAAGCTGATGTCTAAAAACTTCTTAAACATCAACTATGTCAAAATAGACTTTACTATTACATATAACTAAAAAGAACAAATAAAAAAATTCCTCTTGGACCCAGTTTGAAGAATGTGAAAATTAAAATTCTGGAAATGCACATAACATTTAGGTTGCTGAATGAAGGTATAGATGGACTATTAGTTAATTTCCAAAACTACTGCTAGGATGTATGATCAATTTACAACAACAATACCCGCCCCCCCGCAATTCTTAGCTCATTATACTATGATGCCATTCCAAAAATAAGCAACAGAAATAATACATAGGTTATTAGCATTTAAAATCATCTTATATTTACTTTGACTTGTTTCAGTCCTGGAATGAAGAATGGCATGCCTGGTGAGACTGCAGGTTTCAAATGAGAGTTTTTAAAACAGCGTTGCTTAGGCTCAGGCCTAAGGCCATCCTCACAACATCGCTATTACAAAAAAGTTCAAATTAACTTATTTTCACAAATTTTACTAAAGTCATGTAAATCAAAAGTCATTTGGGATAATTTCACAGATTATGTGCTTACTTTATATCTATACAGTATGTTACCATGTTACCATGCAAAGAACTTATAGGCATATAATCAGAGTGCACATAAGAAAATCCCAAAGCTTAGATTTATCATTTGCCAGTTTTAAAAGCCAGACTGTTATCTAATATAGCCTTAACCAGTCTGTAATCTTAAATTTGCATTTATAATTGAGGTTAAGTAGAAAATTTACATCTCAAAGCCTGAGACAAGCAAACAAACCTTGATTAACCATTTTTTTTAACAGAGATAAAATATTTTTAATCAAAATAAAAATACATAATTTAAGCATGCTGAATTAACACAACCTGGTATGGTATGCCTTCCTATAATCCCAACTGACACAGGAGGATTGCAAGTTTGAAGCCAGCCTCAACAATTTAGTGAGACCCTGTCTGAAATAAAAACTAAAAATGGCTGGGGGTGTAGCTCAGTGGTAAAGCACGGTTGGTTTAATCCTTAGTACTGCCATCAAACAAATACCCGCCCGCCCCATTTGATAACTGAAAAATAAATACTCCTCAGGAAAATAGAATTTCTTATGTTATGCAGATAAATGTGTTGCTGTAGCCATCCAAGTTTAGCTTATTAAGCCAATTGTCATATAAAACAGTTGCTTTAAATTAGAATCACTTTTAGATATGAAGATCATGCTGCCATTTTTTCCACCAAACCCATATGAGCTCTCCAAACAAATCAAAATAATTGATGAAAAATTTTGTCCTCTAAATTTTGTCTCATATCATCAGTAGCCAAGGACTGAATGGATTATTCAAGCCCCAAATGGCATTGTGAACCCTGATATGATGACCTAGTGGGACCCATGGATTCCCATACAAATAATTTTTTCCTCCCTTATCATCAAAGCATTTGTAGGTAGTGAAGTTTATAGTAGAAAGGAAGAGAAAAATCCCAGGATTTAAAATGTCTCTGGGTACCGTCTGGGATTTTCCTAAAAATTTAAATGGCAGACTTGGCTATCCATGAGCGGTTGAGCCCCCTTCACATTAGAGATTGTTGCCAGTTTGGGTCATGTTGCTCCAGGACAAAATATTTGCTCCTGAAATTACTCATAAAACTGAAATCATGGGGCTGGAGATATAGTCGATAGAGTGCTTGTTTTGCATGCATAAAGCCCTGGGTTCAAAAAAAAAAAAAAAGCCTAAAATCATGGGGGGTAACAGGATAGAATTTACCACTTGTCATGTTTCACCAAAATTTTGGGGACAGGTTGGTGAGGAAAATATTGAGGAAGATAGAGATGTTCATTTCAAATATCCATCCCTGGGGACCCAGGGATCTGGAGAGCTTTTTTTTTTTTTTTTTTTTTTTTAATATAAGAAAATATTTTAAAAAAAGGCACAGTGAGACAAAGGAGAGGAATGTACATATGTAGATTTAGCTACCCAGAGAACAATTCAGTCTTAGTTTCTTTGGTGTCTGTCCTGAGCATAAAGAACTTTAAAATTCTCAATGTGAGTAAGCTTAGGAGCTCTCTGCTTGAAAGCACCTATGAAAATATTCTCACCAAACCACGGAGCCCAGAAATAGAAGGAGCAGACATGGACATACTGTAATGCCAGATTCGTGGGACCACAATAGACCTCCAGGAGCCGAATCCGATGCAAGCACACAAGAGCCTTTATTGCAAGCTCAAGCCTGGACTCACAACCGTTCCCGACACAGCGGTCCAGGGGAGTGTCTTGGTCCTTTGTTCAGTGAGATTTTATAGGTTTTGGGGGGATACTCTATGTGTCACAACATCACACAGCAAATCATTCCATACCGCGGGAAAGTCAAACAACAACTCTTAACATTCACTGGTGGGAACAAGTTGGGTAGGGGTGATTGGTTAGTACAAGAGGGGGATTTGTTTAAACGGATTGGTTTAGGCCACGAGGGGTGAACATGCTAAACTACATGGTTTCCCAACATGTTGTCAACCACCATAAACTACTGGGGGGTCATCTGGCATCCTAGGTATTTTCCCTGTCTCATGTTGATTGGTGGTTGCTAGGGAGTTGCTATGGGTCCTCCCTAGCCTAACTGAGTCAGGGACACCTGGCTCCACAGATCTCTCCTGTTATTTGCAGACAAAAAACTCAGCAGGGTGGGTATGTGCCTAGAAAGGCTCTGTGGGTTTTTCCAAGGACAGGATCACTCCCCCTTCCTTAGGACAGGCCTTGAGGTAGAAGCTCCTATTCTTTATTTTTTTTAAATGGAGTCACATCAGTTTCTCACATATAATTAGCTATCTGATTGAAAATGTTTTTCATCCTCCTATATTTTCATTTTTCGGTGACTATTCTCATCACATTTCCATAAAAATGTTGCAAAAAGCTTGATTCAACAGAAAACATCTGGCTTTTGAATGAAATTATATTGCTTATATACTTAGTTGTAAAAGTAATTGATATTTTAATCAAATGGTTGAAGGATAGGGTGTATTTTGAAACATTTTTATTTATTTGCAACTGAATACATGGTTTGTTAACATGTTTTTTTTCCTAAAGAGGCAGGTCAGAAATGTTTTGAGCTTTGCACACCATCGTGTCCCTGTTGCTACAGCTCATCTCTGCTGTTATAGCACAAAAGCAGCCATAGGCCGTAGGTCAATTAATGGCCATGTCTGTATTTCAATTAAACTTTTTTGTGGTGCTGGGGACACTCAAAGGCCTGACACATGGTAAGCATGTACTCTATACCTGAGCTACCTCCCTAGGCCTCTTAATTATATTTTATTTATAGACATAGGCAGTTATTTGCCTGCTTGTTCTAGGGTTTAATTTATTTCCATATACTCATGCAAAGATACAATACTCTGAAATACTTTAGAGAAATTCTCCCTCACGTTTCTTTCCATTAGATACCATTCCTTCTCATACAGTCAACAAGGGCTGGCTTCTGTCTCAGAGATAATCTTGGCACATACAAGAGTGTATATATTGTAGGATGGGTCCCAAATCCTTCTTTTCTTTATTTTCTTTCCTTAATTTTTAAATTTAATTAATTGATTAATTTTTAAATTGTGTTAGGGCTAGAACTTAGGGCCTCATGCATGCTAACCAGGAACTCTACCACTGAGTTACATCTCCAGTCATCTCTTTTTTGTTTTATACACTTATTAATGATGCAAATCCTTTATAAGAAACAGAAGTATTTTGTTAGCTTATTCATGCCTGAAGATCTCTTTATTCTGTGATTAAAACTGTTGGGTGTGTGGGAGACTCCCCGCTGAAGTTAAGTTTCAGTCTAGCGAGAACATTACAGAATCCCTTACCCCTCCCCCTCTTCTCCGAAGGGCGCTAAGCAGAAGAGTGCCAAATTCAAAAGTTCTCTCCACTAATCCCTGCTGGACACAGTGTCCACTTGCTGTTCCTGAGTCACCTGCCAATCAGCACCTGCCATGTCACCTACACAACCCTTTTAAGCCGAAGCTTGCAAGCTCATGCTCTTTGCCCTCTTCCTCTCTGCTCTCTGCCCTCTTTCTCTTCTTTCTCTCCTCTCTTCCTCTCTGCTCTCTACCTCTGCTCTCTGCTCTATTTCTCTCTGCCCTCCTCCTCTCCTCTTTCTGCTCTCTGCCTCTTCTTTTCTTCCCCTTCAGGCAGCCCCCCAATAAATCTCTTGGTTGAATCTCCATCTCCGGTGAGTCACTTGCCTTTCAAAAATCAAATGGTCTCTACTGTGAAAATAAAAGTTACTGTTACAGAAATGGGGTCTTCTGGGAAACTGAGGCAGTGTGAAGACACTCCCCCCTTTTAAACCTCAATTCTTGTTATCAAGTTGGGAAGATTTCAGACATGTCTCTCAGAGTAACAGACATGAGTTTATTGAAGGGACAGGAAAAGGAAAAGGGGACACTCTCATGGGAGAGTGTGAGTCCTCTCATAGAGGAGAGGGACAATGTGCCTCTCCTAAATTCCAGAGAAGTTTACGGAGAGTCCTATGCAGGTCCACCTCTTGACTTTTGACTGACAGCAGGATGACATCAAACTTTCAAGTCCCCACTGCCATGACAACTCTAGGTCACTTTGGCCCATGCTGGCCAGTTCTAACTGGATTCTTCACTATAAATTCATGCACATTTTGTGGTTAGGAGCAATGTCAAGTTTTCTTTTTTGATATAGTCTTAGTTTTGATATAGTCTTAATTTTGCTTGGGTATTTGCCATCTCATGAGTTCAAGTGAGATGAACTCTTCTTTTATACGTGAAAACAATGAGAAAGGATTGAATTCAATTAGAAAAATTTTAAGATATTGCCCAAAGGTGGCTTAGGCATAGGCTCTGAACCATTGACCAAGAAAGTCTGTTTGGGATTTCTTGGAAGGTTTTCCTTTTACATTACCAAAACAAACAAACAAACAAACAAACACCCTGAAAAATTGATGTACATTGATTTAGTACCTTGATAGTGCTGATAGTTGCAAAGATATATGAATATGTCCAAACTCATGAAAAGATATACATTAAAATGTGCAATTTCTGTATATCAATTATACCTCATTGAAGCCTAAAAAAGATGTGAGATATTTCTTTCTCTGCCTTTGTACTTTTTTTTTTTTAGTAAGAATGTGAGTGTTTTGTGACATTTCAAAGGAGTAATCTATGACTAAACATAAAAACAAAAAACTCCTAAATCTAATGAATGCTAACCCTTGAACTTTGGGACTCATGACACTCTGTGGTGGAAAATAATTAACTACTATTTTTTTTTTTCGTTGGATGGAGCATGTGTGTTGTGGACATGTCCTGTGAGGTACACAGCAGTGAGCAGTCAGCAGTCAATATTCCCAGAAGCTAGAAAACAGATACAAAGTAATCTGGGTTTGATACCAAAAGTTTTGGGGCTCATGGTTTCAGAGGTCTCAGTCCATAGATGATGAAGCAGAATGTCATAGAAAAAGGGTTTGGTGGAGAAAAGCAGCTCAGGACATTGCAATCAGGAGGCAGAGAGAGCTCTGTTCAGCAGGGATAAAACATAAATCCCAACAGCATGCCCCCACTGACCTATCTTCTCCAGCCATACCCCACCTGCCTACAGTTACTTCCAGTTAATCCATATCAGTAGATTAAGACACCGATTAGGTTGAGGCTCTCATAACCCAATCATTTTGTCTTTCAACCTCCTTGCATTATGTCACACATCAGCTTTTGGGGGACACCTCATATCTAAACCACAACACTTTTATATGTGGAAACTAGAGAAAAAAGGCAAAAAGGGAATGGTAATGTCATGAATATAGGAAGGCCAGTAGTATAGAAAAGTTGACCAGGGAAAGGGAGGAGGTGGACAAAGTACTGCGAAAGGATAGTGATCAAATTATGTTGCTTGTACAAATGTGGGTTTATTAACTAATCCCACTATAACATATAATTTAAAAAAATTTTAGTTGTTGATGGAACTTTATTTTATTTATTTATATGCAGTGCTGAGAATTGAATCTAGTGCTCACACATGCGAGGTAAACGCTCTGCCACTGAACCACAACCTCAGCCCTATAATGTATAATTATAATGCACCAATAATTTTAAAAAAAGCATTTTCCCTTCATTGGCTTTGTGACTTGCAGGTTATATAATCAAAACTGTTCAGTTATTCAAACTTTTGTGGCATTATCACTTTTTCCCTCTGCTCTATCAGCTTTTGAGGGGTGATTTCAAAACACAAAATAAAGCAATATTGCAAGGATAGAAAAAGAAATGAGCACTCTTTGCTATTGCTCCTTTGACTTTTTTTTTTTTTTTGCATGAGTCTACGTGTGACAATAGTTAAACTGTGGAGCCAACCTAGATGCCCTTCAGTGGATGAATGGATTAAAAAGTGTGGCATATATACACAATGGAATTTTACTTAGTATTAAAAGAGAATAAAATCATGTCATTTTCAGGTAAATGGATGGTGTTGGAGAAGATAATGCTAAGAGAAGTTAGCCAATCCCAAAAAACAAATGCCAAAATGATATAAGGAGGCTGACTCAGTGGGGTAGGGAAGGGGAACATGGGAGGATTAGATGAATTCTAGATAGGGCAGAGGGGTGGGAGGGAAAGGGAGGGAGCAGGGAGTTAGCAAGGATGGTGGAATGTAATAGACATCATTATCCAAAGTACATGTATGAAGACATGAATTGGTGTAAACATAATTTATATACAAACAGAGTTCTATATGTGTAATAAGAATTATGATGCATTCCACTGTCATGTATTTAAAAAATAAAACCAATAAAATAAGTGTTCATGTCAAGTCTGTATTCTTTTCTATTTACTGATGCACTAGCATTTCCTTATGCTCACTCTCTGAATTCCTAGGGCTTTATAATAAGTACTGGAATGAGAAGGTATTATTTCTTCAAATATGTTATTCAGGATTGTATAGGCTAGTCTAGGTTATGAATAGTTGGTGAAAATCTATAAAAGAGGCTAACGAAAGTCTGACTTGAAAAGTTGTGTTGACCAAGTTGAGATGAATTGGCATCTTAAAAATATTCAATTTATTTTTTATGTTTTTAATTAAAATACCATAGGATTAATTTTTCCCAGCTTTTTTTAGTTTTATTGATTTTATTTTTTTAATATATGACAACAGAATGCATTACAATTCTTATTACACATACAGAGTACAATTTTTTATATCTTTGTATATAGAGTATGTTCATGCCAATTCATACCTTTATACATGTACTTTTTTTGCATTACAATTCTTATTAAACATATATACCACAATTTTTCATATCTCTGTTTGTACAAAAAGTGTGTTGACACCCAATTTGAGCCTTCATACATGTACTTTGGATAATAATGTCCATCACATTTCATTGTCCTTGCTAATCCCCTGCCCCCTCCCATTCCCTCCCACCCCTCTGCCCTATCTAGAATTCATCTATTCCTCCCATGCTCCCCCTCCATACTCCACTATGAGTCAGCCTCCTTATATCAGAGAAAATATTTTGGCATTTGTTTTTTTGGAATTGGCTAACTTCACCTAGCATTATCTTCTCCAAGGCCATCCATTTACCTGCAAATGCCATGATTTTATTCTCTTTTATTGCTGAGTAAAATTCCATGTGTATATATGCCACAATTTTTTTATCCATTCATCCACTGAAGGGCATCTAGGTTGGCTCCACAGTTTAGCTATTGTGAATTATGCTGCTATAAACATTGATGTGGCTGTGTCCCTGTAGTATGCTGTTTTTAAGTCCTTTGGGTAGAGTTACGAAAACTTAATTTACAGAAATATTAATCATTTCAGGGGTTAAAAGGCAGAAATCATAACATGTCTGAGGAGAGGGATAGCTGGGTGAAATGGTGGCTCCATTCCCAGATTTCCAAGGAATCTCCATCCTGCTTTGCATATTGGCTACATCAACGTGCAGTCCCACCAGTAGAGTATGAGTCCCACATCCTCACAAACACTTGTTGTTTGTCTTCATAATAGCTGCCATTCTGACTGGAATGAGATGATATCTTAGAGTAGTTTTGATCTGCATTTCTCTGATTGCTAGAGATGATGAGCATTTTTCATATATTTGTTGGTTGATTGTATATCCTTTTCTGAGAACTGTCTGTTCAGGTCCTTGGCCCATTTGTTGATTGGGTATTTGTTTCTTCAGTGCTTAGCTTTTTGAGTTCTTTATATACCCTAGAGATTAGTGCTCTATCTGATGTGTGAGGGTGAAAAATTTGCTCCCAAGATGTAGGCTCTCTATTCACCTCACAGATTGTTTATTTTGCTAAGAAGAAATTTTTAGTTTAATTCCATCCCATTTATTGATTCTTTGTTTTAATTCTTGCGCTATAGGAGTCTTATAAGGAAGATGGGGCCTAATCCCACATGATAAAGATTAGGGCCTACTTTTTCTTCTACTAGACACAGAATCTCTGGTTTAATTCCTAAGTCCTTGATCCATTTTGAGTTAAGTTTTGTGCATGATGAGAGATAGGATTTAATTTCATTTTGTTGCATATGGATTTCCAGTTTTCCAAGCACCATTTGTTGAAGATGCTATCTCTTCTCCAGTGCATGTTTTTGGGTTATTCTCTGTGCCCTCTATTCTGTACCATTGGTCTACCAGTCTATTTTGGTACCAATGCCATGATGTTTTTGTTACTGTTGCTCTGTAGTATAGTTTAAGGTTTGGTATATGATGCCACCTGCTTCACTCTTCCTGCTAAGGATTGCTTTAGCTATTCTGAGTCTCTTATTTTTCCAGATGAATTTCATGATTGCTTTTTCTATTTGTAAATGGCATTTTTTAGAAAAGATTTAAAGTCCAGTTGTTCATTGCAGGTATAAGGAAACTCAGTGACCTTTATGTCTTGTCATGGTAGGTTGTTTCCTGTTAGCTCCATCTAACATCACTAAAACATGGGATACTTGCTTTGATGCATTTCCAAAATTATGACATTACATACCTGTGTATCAATGTCCAACCATTCAGCTGGAGATCCAACAGGGGGCAGCTGGGAACCACTCAATCTTGAACTCTGAGCATCCTGTGCTGTGCCCTGGCTGCCAGCAGGGGGAACATGAACACACCTTGGCAGTCTCAAGGGCAGAGGAGCTGTTTCCCTCAGGAAAGGTGCCATTGATTGCAGCTGGGGAAGGAATTGCAGGGAGCTCACTGGAGCAGAAAGCTCCTATATGCAGCATCAATGGTAGAGAAAGGAAGTTGGCGGAGGAGGGGGGTTTGCTTGGCTTTTTCCTGGTATTTGTAACACAGCCTGCAGAGAAGATCTCATTTCTGGAATGTTCCACGTGAGTTATCCTTTTCTTCCTGACATAAAATTTTATGAAAACTTACTTTACAGAAATATTAATCAAAGCAGGGGTTAAAAGGCAGAAATCATAACATGCTGTAATTTATTTATTTTTACAAATTCAAGATGGTCTTTCAGGAGAACTTTGACACATATTCAGAAAGGGACCGACATATACAGTGTGAAAGAAAATACAAAATATCAGGAATTATGGTCAAAGAGTTGGGATGATATCAAAAGCTTGGTCTTTGTCTCCATTGCCAAGGTTTAAAAAAAAAGAAAAGTTTTTCTTGACTTGCTAGCAAAGGAGGAACTTTGGATTCCCACCCCAGAGGCTGTGATTTTCTCTGCCTGGAATAACATAGGGCTTTTAAAAGAGGAACATAAGGGTGGGGAATCCAGATATTATCAGTAGATATAATTCTTTAGTGCCCATTAGGTGTCTTTGAGTGACCCATTACTCTGACCTCAGGTACAGAGTCCCTCCCTCCTTCCTTTCTTCCTTCCTTCATTTCTTCTTTCCTTCCTAGGATTAACACTTCTGGACAGTGAAGGACATCATAGCTTAGTCCAGACAGGAACAATCTTGGTCTGTTTATCCTGCTGATATGGAGTGTGAGAGGCAGAACAAAAAGAAAAGGAAAAAGAAAAAGTTTTACAATAAGCTGCTTGTGACCGAGCAGCAAAGTTTATACTCAAAGCATGAGGGGGACCCCTGTTACAGTAACAGGCCAGAACCAGCAGAATCTTGTCGGAGCCCAAATTAAAAGGGAAAACATAAGTTAATGACATGTGTCCACCTGTCATTAACTTATATCATTTATTTTTCCTACAGTGTTAAAGTAGTTGCAAATATCTTTAAAGACAAGTGCATTTAAACTCATGTTATTTCAAGCTTAAGTATGTTATTTATTAAAAAACCAGTTTACTTTTACTTTCCTGGATTTATTGGAAGCAACATCTCAATAATGTGTTTAAGATAACTTCTTTGTGTAGCTGACTTTAATATGAGAGCCATGTTTAGTCCATCTTTTTGGTCAAAGAGGAGTCAGTCTTGTGTGGGAAAATGAAATTGGAAAAGTCAAGCTGATTCCGAAGTATCTCAAAATAATTCACAGCACCAAAGACCCATAGCTGTTAACATATTATTCATACAGAGTCTTCTCTGTGGGAGCATTTAGACACAGGTTGATTAGTTTCATACCTCTGTCTGAATGGGATTTGAGTAGAACTTTGTAACAATATTGGGTGATGTTCTTACTTTACTGTGTTACATATTGATATGATCTTTTGTCTATTGTGTCCTTTTTAAATTGCAATACTTTATCTAAAATTATACAAAATTAATCAATTGCTTTTCCTATGTGACTTTGAAAAATTAACTTGACTGGTTCAGTAAAGAATCAATTTTTAACATGATTAAAGTCATTTGTAAAGACTTATATAAAATATCAGTTGAGACTTTTTGCATTTAAGTCTAATCCGTTATAAACTAATGAGAATATTTAAAAAAAAAAACTGTTCCAGAATAAGTTTGATTATAGCAGGTACAAATATGTAAGTACAAGGAGCTCACTAACTATGCTATTCCAAATAGAAGAAAAGCAAAATTGATTTTAAACTGTAGTTCTATAGAAATAAATTAAAACCTATTCTTTCTCCCTATATGTATGCTTGGATTCATAGGCAGATAACAAAATTATCCATTTCATTCACTACTTGAATAAATAGCTGGTTATAACTTCTCAAAATCCCACTCCTCCATAGTATTGTCTCTCCTCTTTTCACCTTTTTTATTTTTTAACAGAGGTTTCAAATTGATCACTGATGCCCTCCCCTGGGTTTTATTTGAGAACTTTTCTCTATGAGATTCTTTTTCAGTCTTCAATTTATCCTCTCTGAAACATTTATTTCCTTTTGAATATTGCTGTCTTCTGTTCTGAATGAATTTCATGTTATTCTTGAAATTTATTCCACATATTTAAGGGAACTCCAGAAAGACACTCTGTACACGCATTTACATTTGTCTCTGTTTCAATTTTTTTTTGTCCATTTCTTGATAAATCTGAGAGTTTACAAGAAATAGCCAAAGGGAAACTGGCCTTGTGGTTATGAAATTGACTTGTCTGCAGTTAGTCTAATTTCCATCACAGGAAATAAATAAATATATAGTGAGAAATTAAAAGAGTGGAATGAAGTATCCAATAAAGACAAGGAATTCAAAGAAACTACCACCGAGGAATTAATATTTAATCTGAAGCTCAAATGTAGTGAATTTGGGTTGAGAGGATGTACATAGACATCAGGGTGGAAATGAATTATTACATTAGTGATGTTAATGCTCAAAATGGAGACAGCAATTATTTTTTAATTAGTTCTTTTTAGTTATACATAACAGTAGGATTCATTTTGACATAATTATAAAAGCATGGAATATAATTTGTTTTATTCAATTCCTAGTAGGTCCTCTTTCCCTTCCTTCCTCTTTCTTCCTGTTCCTTTCCTTCTACTGATCTGTCTGCTCTTTACTTAATATTTTTTTTTTATTTGTGTCTTGTGGATGTACATAATGGTGAGATTCACTTTGGTATACTGATATATGTACATAGAAATATTATGTTGGATTCATTCCACTGTCTTTCCCTTTCTCATCTCTCCTCCCTACCCTTCACTCCCCTTTGTAATTCCACTGATCTTTCTTCTATTCTTTTTTTTAAAAATCCCTCTTATTTTGGATTAGCTTTGGCATATCAGAGAAAACATTTGACCTTTGACTTTTTTGGCCTGGCTTATTTCACTTAGCATGATAGTCTCTAGTTCCATCCATTCACCAGCAAATTCCCTAATGTCATTCTTTTTTATGACTGAATAAAACTCCATGTGTATATATAAAATATTTTAGTTAGCCATTAATTTGTTGAAAGGCATCTAGGTTGGTTTCATAGCTTGGCTATTGTGAATTGTGCTGCTATAAACATTGATGTGGCTATGTCACTGTGGTATGTGAATTTTAAATCTTTTGGATATATACAGAGGAGTGAGGTAACTCGGTCTTATGGTGGTTTAATCACTAGTTTTTTGAGGAATCACCATTCTGCTTTCCAGAGTGACTGCACTAATTTACAGTCCCACCAGCAATTTAATATCCATTCTTTTTTAAAAATTTATATATGACAATGGAATGCATTACAATTCATATTACACATATAGAGCACAATTTTTCATATCTCTGATTGTATACAAAGTATATTCACACCAATTCGTGTCTTCATACATGTCCTTTGGATAATGATGACCATCACATTTCACCATTATTAAAAACCCCATTTCCCATCCCTTCTCCTCCCACCTCTCTGCTCTACCTAGAGTTCATCTATTCCTCCCATGCTCCCTCTCCCTACCTAACTATGAATCAGCCTCCTTGTATCAGAGAAAACATTCGGCATTTGGTTCTTTGGAATTGGCTAACTTCACTTAGCATTATCTCCTCCAACTCCATCCATTTACCTGTGAATGCCATGATTTTATTCTCTTTTATTGCTGAGTAAAATTCCATTGTGTATAAATGCCATTCTTGATTATATTTCTGTTTCTGAAAGGTCATCTCACAGATTAATCTCTGGATGTCCAGTGGAGTCACTATCTAAGATTGGAGACTAGCAAGAAGGAATTTTCATTTTGGAGAGAATTTGATGTCTTGGGTTTGAGACATTCTTTCCCTGTGGCTTTTAATACATTCAAGTAAAGATTAAACCTGAGAAAGGAAATCATAGACGTTATCATCATAGAGGAAAAAAAGTGGAAGAAATTCAAGTAATTGAATGAGACATCAGCATTGTCTCAGAACAAAACAAAAGACCAGGATTCAATTAGAGCTATTCCAGAACTATTAATTGAGGAGGGCTTTGTAAGACACTGGAAGGAGTGGATAGATTAATTTAAAGACAGTCAGGAATCTCATACATCAAAGAAGCTTTGAAAAAGTAATGACTCCAAAAGGAAATCATGTTTTATTTTTTTTCTTTTGCTTCAAGTAAAATAAAGATAGAAACACTTAATGGATTTATTTATAGGGATGTAATGGATTTACTGTGTATACATATGGATATAGACATACTTTTGGGAAATTACTGGTGATCCTTTGTAAGTCAAAACTTGAGGGGGATGTAAAGAAATGGTGGCTGTTCTTTCAGTTTCATTATAAGGGAGAGAAAGAGATACGACTGGGGCTTTTAAAATTAAGCACAGAGGCGGCTGGGGATGTGGCTCAAGCGGTAGCCTGTTCCCCTGGCTTGCAGGCGGCGCTGGGTTCCATCCTCAGCACCACATACAAATAAAGATGTTGTGTCCGCCGAAAACTAAAAAAAATAAATATTAAAATTCTCTCTCTCTCTCTCTCTCTCTCTCTCTCTTTAAAAAAATTAAGTGCAGAGGAGTCTCCTTCCAAGATGAAAGAGTTTAGGTGATGAGAGAATGCTTGCAGAAGTGATGGAGAATTAATGTCATGAAGAGATAATTTGTAATCAATGTTGCAAAGTCCTGTGAAAAACAAAAAGGGATATGACTTGTAATACAAATAAACAACAACAAGGAGATATCTAGGGGTGAATCTGATTAGACCAAGATGGATATCCTAGTCATATGTTCTGTCAGAGGTACCAAATGGGGTAGGCACACATTTGGAGCCAGTAAGCATGACTTTTATTTATTTATTCAGTTCATAATAATTATACATAACGTTGGGATTTTGATATAGTTATAAATGGAGTATAGTTTGGTTCAATTAAGGAGATTACCCTTAACCTCCCCCTTCTCCCTCTTGCTGTTCCCTTTCTTCTACTTCACTAAATCTATTTAATCATTTTTTAAATATTAGCATCTTGTGGATATACATAATGATGAGATTCATTGCAGTATATTCATATATGTACATTGGAAAGTTAGATCAGATTCATTCCATTCTTTTTCCCTTATTTTGTCCGTCCTCTCTCTCCTTCAATCTCCTTCTTCTATTCCCCTGATTTTTATTTTATTTTGATGGAATCCTCCCATTTCTTTTCTCTCTCTCTGTTACCAATTTTAGACTAGCTTCTGCATATCAGAGAAAACATTCGACCTTTGACTCTCTGAGTCTGACTTACTTCACTTAGCATGATAGTCTCCAGTTCCATCCATTTGCTAGCAAATGACATAATTTCATTCATTTTCATGGCTGAGTCCATGAGTATTTGTGTGGTATATATACTCAGTTGTGTATATATACCATATTTTCTTTATCGATTCATCTGTTGAAGGGCACCTTATTTGGCTCAATAGTAAGGATATTGTGAATTGTGCTGCTATAAACTGATGTGGCTGTCTCCCTAAAATATGCTGATTTTAGATCGTTTGGATACATACTGAGTAGTGGGATAGCTGGGTCATATGGTAGTTCCATTCCTAGTTTTTTGAGGAGTCTTTGTACTGCTTTCCAGAGTGATTGCACTAATTTGCACTCCTACTAACAATGTATAAGTGTACATTTTCCCCCACATTCTCACCAACATTTATTATTGTTTGTATTCTTGATAATTGCCTTTCTGACAATAGGGTTTTGATTTGCATTTCTCTAATTGCTAGAGATGTTGAACATTTTTTCATATGTTGTTGAATATTTGTATTTCTTCTTTTGAGAAGTGTCTGTTTAGTTCTTTTGCCTATTTATTTATTGGGTTATTTGCTTTTTTGGTGTTAAGTTTTTTTTGTGTTCTTTATATATTCTGGATATCAATGCCCTATCTGAGAAATAAGTGGCAAAGATCTTCTCCTATTCTGTAAGCTCTCTCTTCACATTCTTGTTTCCTTTGTTGTGCAGAAGTTTTTTAGTTTGATGGCATCCCACCTATTGATTTCTATTTTTATTTCTTGTGCTTTAGAGATCTTGTTAAGGAAGTTGGTTCCTGCGCTGATATGACGAAGTGTTGGGCCCATGTCTTCTTCTGTAGTTGCAGAGTTTCTGATCTAATTCATGGGTCCTTAATTTGCTTTGAATTGACTTTTGCACAGGGTGAGAGATAGGAGTCCAATTTCATTGTTCTACGTATGGATATTTAGTTTTCCCAGTACGTTTTTTTTTAAAAAAGATTATCTTTTCTCCAGAGTATGTTTTGGCTCTCTTCTCTACTATGAGATAACTGTATTTATGTGGGTTTGTCTTTAGGTCTTTCATTCTATTCCATTGGTATTTGTGTCTGTCTTGGTGCCAGTACCATGAAGTTTTTGTTGCTATTAACTCTGCAGTATAATTTCCAATCTTGTAGTGTGGTGCCCCCAGCATTGCTCTTTTTTGGTCAGGATTGCTTTGGTTATTCTGGCTCTCTAATTTTTCCATATAAATTTTAGAATTGACTTTTGTAGTTCATGAAGAATGTCAGTGGTATTTTGATGGGGATTGCACTGAGTCTGTATGACACTTTTGGTAGTATGGCCATTTTGGTGATATTAATTAAGCCTATCTAAGAACATGGGAGGTCTTTCCATCTTCTGAGGTCTTTCAATTTCTTTCTTCAGTGTTCTGTAGTTTTCACTGTAGAGCTTTTTTACCTCCTTGGTTAGATTAATTCCTAGATTTTTTTTTTGAGATTATTGTGAAAGGGATGATTTTCCTGATTTTATTTCTTAGCTGAATTGCTGTTGGAGTATAAGAAAGCAATTGATTTATACATATTGATCTTCTATCCTGCTACTTTACTAAATTTATTTATCAGCTCTAGAAGTCTTCTGGTGGAGTTTTTTGGGGTCTTCTAAATATAGTATCATGTCATCAGTGAACAGGGATAATTTGACCTCTTATTTTCCTACTTGTATTCCTTTAATTTCCTTCTTTTGCCTGATAGCTCTGGCTAAAATTTCAAGGACTATGTTAAATAGGAGTGGTGAGAATGGGTATCCTTGTCTTGTTCCTGTTTTGGGGGGGAATTTTTAAAAATTTTTTCTCCATTTGGTATGATTGTTGGCCTTGGGTTTGACATATATAACTTTTACAATGTTGAGGTAAGTTCCTCTGATCCCTAGTTTCTCTAGTGTTTTAAAAATAAATGGGTGCTGTACTTTGTCAAATGCTTTTTCTGCATCTATTGATATAATCATATGATTCTTGTCCTTAACTCTATTTATGTGATGAATTACACTTATTGATTTGTATATGTTGAACCAACCTCGCATCTATGGGATGAAACCCAGTTGATCATGGTGTCCTGTCTTTTTAACACTAAGCATGTCTCTTAACAGGCAGATGAAGTAATAGATCAGAGGGACATGGGAATATGCAGGCTTGGTAAAAAATTACAAAATGAGTAACTGGATTAAACTAGTCAGTAAAAAAGAGGTGAGGTTGGGGCCAACAGATCAGAAGTGGATCCCAAACAGGGGAGTTCCCTTGTGATAAGACAAATGAGTTGTGGAATAATTTGTGAATAAGTTAGAAGATGACAATCCAGGTGAAAGCTAGGTCTGATGTGTACATATATAGGAATCCGAGTTTCAGAAGGAGGCAGACTGAAGTTCAAATTCTATACATATCACATTTTAGCCATGAAGTTTTGCTATATTTCTAAAAGCTATGTGAACTGCAATTCTCCTCACTTGGAATTAGGTAATCAATCTTAACATATTAGATTTACTTGGAGGAATAATAAGCAAATATATGCACAACCTCATGCATATATTAATTGATATGGTTTTTAGGTTTTTTTTTCATTTCAGTTATCTTAGAACTAAAGTTTTAATATTATTCCTTACTATGACATATGATCATTATTTTTCATGCAGCATATTTAATTATTAACAGTGCATTACACAGATCTGTAGTTTACAAATGTATCACAGTCAGGAATATAAAATGCAGCATATTGCTGTTTCATAATGATTATTAAGACAGGATTTTATGTACTATTTCACTAGAATATTAGGTAGAGCCAATTAAATTTCCTCAGACACCTTCACTCTATATTTTATGATCTTTGCTGCCATTCAGGGATAATGTGACACAACACTAGCATTGTGATGTGGGTACACCTGCAAATTTCCTGTGCAAGGTATTTTTGTGATAAACTTGTTTCAAGGATGTCTTTGAATTCTCCATCATGCTACACCTAACCATGAAATTAGTTCCATAGTTGCCTGGGAAGAAATTCCAATAATGTCAAGGAAGGGAAGTGGGTAGTGGTCAGAATTGAGAAACCATCATTTCTGAATCTCTAATGTGGAGGGGCTGAAATGACGGAGGTCAGTTGTCCTTAGAGGATTAGGAAGCAACATGGGGTAGGGAGTTTGTGAAACTCTAGGATTCTAGGACAGATGAGGGAGAACAAAATGCTAGTGCACCAAAACAAGGAGGACTAAATCTGAAAAAATAATTGAGAGTGACTTGTTGGATTTGGAAACAAGTGTCCATGTGATATGTGTCAGCTAGGATTTGGGGTCAGAGGGAAGTACTGAATACTTTTGAACACTAAGGATAATTAACATATGAAGCACAGTTTTGATTTATTTATATACAAAATGGGGATATGAATATTTCCTTTATGAGCAGTAGTAGGCAAAGCCTTTCAAATTTTGTCTTTGGAAGGGAAGAGGGCTCCCCTGGTATTTCTTAGAGCACTCCCCATGTGCATGTTGGTTGAGTGAGCAAAGTGTCACTCTTAGGAAAAGGTTTGAGATTCATGACTGGTATATTTGGGTACTGTGAACATGACTGGATCTCAGGGCTTCTTTCCCCTTGCTTAGGTCTGCCTGCTTGGTGCTCACACTAAGGAATGAAAGAAGACATGTGGTAGCTGAGTTCTTGGCAGTGAATCCCTAGATGAGTGGAGACTGTTCTTTCTCCTAAAATGGCATCTGTTGCCAGCAGATAGACAAGTTTCTTCTGTTGTCCTGAATCTTCTCGTGCACTCCAAAGCTGTTCAATGATCTGAGCTGCTTTTAAGTTTCCCCAGAACTCTCTGTTACTTAGTGGGTTACATATTGATGCAGAAACAGTCAACTTCCTAACATTGTTGATTAGGTATAAGCTCTATTAAAGCTGTCTTGAACAGGAGGATTGAAAGCATTTGTCTTTCTCCCCTAGACAAAAATGTTTGGTATAAGAAAACTTAAATAATCAAGTTAATGACTGCAATAGATTTAAGATATGACAAACACAGATAATAGCATTGAGAAAGAGAGGAGATTCACTGGGTGCCATGGTGCATGCTTTTAATTCTAATAACTTGGGAGGTTGAAACAGGAGGATTGCAAGTTTCAGGTCAGCCTCAGCAGCTTAGTGAGACCCTGTCTGGGGAGCAGGGAGACTGAGAGGATGCTCAAGATCTAGTTGAGGAGGATTTCAGCAGATGAATCAGTCTTAGCTAGGTGCAGGAGCGAGGGTTCTATAGTGGGGTGAGGGGAGCACAAAGAGAGCAGCTGTACTTGCATACTTTTGAGCCACACAGACAATGATATTTTTTTCTAGTTTTAAATTTATTGAATTTTTGATAGAACATACTTGAAACTTTTGGGGAAAAAAACCCCAAAACAAAAAGATAAAATTCTCTTTTGCATCCATGCCACAAACCACTGAGTTTGGTATATAAATTGGTATATGAATATTCAAATTTTAAAAAATTTTTGTATTTAGTAAGGAGAAATATGATAGATGGAGCGAATTTTAGGGTACCGTTACCATTTTTGAAGGACTGGAGGGACCTTAACCTAACAACAACCTTCTTTTTCTCACATTATTTTTGGTGCATTATAATTGTACATAATGTTGGGATTTGTTGTTTCATAGTCATACAGGTCCACAATATAACAATATAATTTAGCCAGTATCACTCCCAGCACTTCTCTCCTTCCTCCCCGCTTCCCACTCCTTGGTCTCTTTCCTCTACTGATCTCCCTTTGATTTTTAGGAGGTGTACCCCCAACAAGAACCTTCTGTGCTGTGTGACCATAGAGACAGGATGAAGATCTGGGAGAAATGATGAAAATTGATATTGTGAGGTCTCACAGATTACAAGAGGGAAAGGCAACCCAAATAGCTCAAGAATAATCAGACTAGAATGTATAGCATTCCTAGTGCTGCTGGCTTGTGCCAAGAACCCATTGGTCCTCATACAGCAAGAACAAACACAAAGCTAAAACCAAAAAGACACCTGAATTGTGTAGAGACAAGAAGCCTCACTTGCCATCCCGATTATGTATGAAGCCGTTAGGCATGTTTGGAATTGGACATTGCTACAAGGTTATTTCACATTTTATGAATAGATCTATCACTTGTATTTATTTGCTACAACAATATTGCACAAAATTATAAAAATCATTTTTTATAGGTAGAGGAACCTAAAAACCAAAGCAGGTGAATATTTTACTTACTATCACACTTGAAAAGTTGTAGATCGATGGATATTGCTGGCCTGTGATGAGCCTGTAAATTTATTAGAAATCAGTGTTATTAAATAATCCCAAGTACAAATTTTAAAATCATTATTCAGGAAGTAAGAAATAGTGATTTTAAAAATTATTTGTAATTGACACATACAACTTTTACATGTTTATGGGATACCAACCATTTGATGTTTTGAGACACCATTATATAATGTTCAAACAAGAGTAAACATACCGTGTCCTCATCAATTCTGTGTGGGGAAAATATTTAAAAATTCTTTCTTCTAAATTTTTTTGTTTAGTTTGTTTTTGAGACAGGGTCTTATTATGTTGCCCAGACTGATCTCAGATCTCTCTAGTTTCTGCATATGAGAGAGAACATTTGATACTAGACTTCATTGGTCTGGCTTATTTCATTTAGTATGATGTTCTCCAGTTCCATCCATTTACCAGAAAATGACATAATTTCATTCTTCTTTATGGCTGTGTAGAATTCCATTGAGTATATATACCATTTTCTTTATCCATTCATTTGGTGATGATGGTGATTATGACCTGGGATGCTCTAAGCATGCTGGATTCTAAGTATCATCATAGTATGCTGACTTTAGCTCTTTCAGAACTGGGTAACATAGTAGCTTCATTCCTAAACTTTGGAGGAATCTCCATTCAGTTTTCCAAAGTAGTTGTGCTGATTTGAAGGTCCACCAACAATAGATGTGTTTCTTTCTCCTCAAGTACTTGCCAGCACTTATTATTATTCATATTCTTGATCTTGCCATTCTAGCCAGGGTGAGAAGAAATCTCAGTGTAGTTTTGATTTGCATTGCCCTGATTGCTAAGGATGGTGGATAATTTTTCATGTTTGTGGGTTACTTGCATTTCTTCTTTTGAGAAATGTGTTTAATTCATTGGCCTATTCATTGATTGGGTTATTTGTTCTTTTGTAGTCAGTTTTTTGAGTTCTTAATGTATTCTACATATTCATCCTCTTTCTGAAGAGTAGCTGAGAAGATTTTCTCCCATCGTGAAGGTTCCTTTTTCACGTTCTCATTTTTTTTTTTTTGGAGAAACGTTTTACTAAGAAGCCATTCCACAAGTGATTCTTGGTTTTATTTATTGTACTTTAGTTTTATTAAGGAAGTCACTGCCTGCACTTATATGTTGTAGTGTTGACCCTGCATTTTCTTCTATAAGTTGAAGTTTTTCTGGTATAACTCTTAGCTCTTTAATCCATTCTGAGTTGATTTTTGTTTAGGGATCTAGTTTCCTTCTTGTGCATATGGCTATCCTGTTTTCCCAGCACCATTTGTTAAAAAGACTGTTTCTTCTTCAATGTATGTTTTTTGTACCTTTGTCAAGGATCAGGTAATTGTATCCGTGTGAGTTTGTCTTTATGCTCTTCATGCATGTTTCTATCCAATATTGTGCTGTTTTTATTACTATAGCATTGTTGTATAATCTGAGGTTGGGTATTATAATACCCCCAGTCTTGTTCTTACTCTTCAGCTTTGTCTAGTTGGGGTCCTTTATTCTTTTATATAAATCTTAGGACTGTTTTTCTACTTCTGTGAAGAATGTTATTGGTATTTTGATGGGGGATTGCATTGAATCTCATAGATCACTTTTTGGCAATGTGGGCATTTTGACGACAATTTTGACAATTCTGCCTATTCAAGAACAAAGGAGGAAATGACAATAGGGATTCAGAGAAAAAAAGCATAAGTGTCCCTTACAAAGTGTGCAGACACACCCAAACCCTTTTCATTCTTGACAATAGCATATAAGTCTTTTAAAAGCACAATTTCATGATAATCTCTAAATCTCATTTTTAATATAAAAATATTTGTCCAAATTCAAAATAACCTTTACAAAACAAATTTAGTTGTAGATAAACTCTCATTTTTATGCTTAGATTCTTTCTATTATTCAGCAAGCATGGTCCTTGCTGAATGATCTCCCTAATTGTTTATTATAACTGCCAAGACTACTTGAAATATTTGCTCTGGTGTGGTTATTGGCTGCTTTGGTAACATAGAAAGATCTGATGTTTCAGAAGAGCAAAGGAATACAGTGCTATTAGCCCCCACACAAACAATTTTATGGGGAAGCTCCTATACCTTCAGTGGAAAAAGGTAACACCCTTTTAAAGACTAAATGATCCTTCAATGTTGTTTTGTTGCTATTTTTGCTAAAGGCCTTTAAATAAAATTAAAAGGAACCAGCCAAAAAAAAAAAAAAAGAACAAAGGAGGTCTTTCCATCTTTTAATGTCCTCTTCAATTTCTTTCTTCAGTGAATCCCATATTTTTATCATTTCATTTATCACTCAACTTTAACAGTGCAATGAATTTCACATGAAAAGAAAATGCATGAAAATATCCAGTTGTTCATTCCTTTTTTATATATAGCATATTTTTCTTTTTTTAATTAATATTTTTATTTGTTCTTTTTAGATAGACATATAGTGTCCTGAAGCACCAACATTCATGGGATAATCAATCAACTTATTTTTTGGTAAAATAATAATAATAATGATAGTGGTGATAGAAGCAGCAGTAGTAATTGTAATAATGGGAATGACACTATGGTAATGTATTGTTTTCAAAGAAATATAACATGATATTTTACATAGTCCTTTAGGAAATGTTTGACTTCAATTCATACAATTATGTATATTCAGAGAAACAAACAAAACTTGGTTTCTTTTTTTTAAACTTTAGAGATAGAGAGAGAGAGAGAGAGAGAGAGAGAGAGAGAGAGAGAGAGAGAGAATTTTGATATTTATTTTTTACTTTTTTCGGCAGACACAACATCTTTGTTGGTATGTGGTGCTGAGGATCGAACCTGGGCCGCACGCATGCCAAGCAAGCTCGCTACTGCTTGAGCCACATCCCCAGCCCCAAAACTTGGTTTCTTTTCTAAAAAGCTTTTTTTTTTTTTGGGTGCAATCTTTTTTTTTTTTTTAATTTTTTATTGTTGGCTGTTCAAAACATTACATAGTTCTTGATATATCATATTTCACACTTTGATTCATCTAAAAAGCTTTTTGAATGATATCAGGGAACTATGGTTTAAAGGTCATAAATGTAGATCATCTTTGCTCCTGGAGAGGTTACAAAGAGCTTATGATGAGCTTCTTCTAACAGAGTTTGGGTCTGAGCAAAACCTCTTGCGTCCTCCCAGTTTTAAAGTTGATAGGGGACCAAGTCTAAACTTTCTCTGACATAGTACCCAAGGGATCTTATGAGCAGAAGCTGCAAATTTTGCTATGAATACAGTACGCAGTATCACTGTTAAAAGAGTTTAAAACTGAAACATACATGAGAAATATTTTTACTGATCTCTATGATTCCTGGTTCTGAAAGTTCTGCATGTAATGTGCATAATACAAGTCACCAACACAAGAGAGAAAAACCCTGTGATGAAGGAAGCCAGAGAAACAAGATCAGTCTCCATCAAGTCAAGTGGTTTTCCAAATCTTTCTCATCAAGTTGAAGCTCCCAGATCCTAAGACAATTATCTGTTTCCCTTGTTCTGACACCCCAAGAGGATGTCTCCTCTCTTGGATACCAAAAATGTTATTATGGATTCAGTAATATACCGTGAAGAGTGGGCCCAGCAGGCATGCTCAAAAGAACACATTTTGTGGATCTCACTTGAATCCAACACATTGCCCCCCTATCAGCTTGAGAATCAATGACATGTTTGCTTCCTAAACTTATTCTAGGGAGGCCATACCAACTGGCTTCTTATCTATATGGAATAAACATGGCTGAGTTTCCTTCAGCCTGAACCCAAATGGATCTAGAATACTACCTTTCCATATTTGGATCTTTCCAACTCAGCCAGGAAGAAATCTGGGCTACAGGGCTCAACTGGAAGAGGGGTGGAGAGAAGATGTTCTGTTGACAACTGGCACCCTACATCTTCTGAGACTGGAGCCTCCTGTGGGTCTTGGTTAGCTCATGAGTTGTCCTCCTCCTTGGGAGGGAGGCATGTGCTCCTTGTTCACCGGACATGGTACTGGAGACTCAAAGGCTACAGAAAAGAAAAGGGTATTACATGTTAAATATATCATCTATGGAGGCACCACAGAGCAAGATGTCGGATTCAAGGCCTGGCTGGGCCACTACCAGGTGCCTGACCTCAGGAAGAGGGTGGGGCTTCACTGTGCTCTTACTGGATGCCTTCAAAGATGTGAAGAGATTCTGATTAGTGGGAATGGATAGGGCAGGTGGTAGTTCAAGTCACTGCTCTGCACCTCAGAAGCCCAGGCACAGCAGATAAGGCACTGACCTTTAGAGAACATGCCTTGAGGACCAAGGTAGACGCCAGCAACTGGCTATGTCTCTTGAGGGGTCTAGCAGAATTTGAGTTGCCCTGGGGCTGGACTTTCAGCACTACCTGCACTGGTCTTCAACATTCCAGCATCCCTCCTACCCCACCCTGTCCCCCTTGATGGCCCTTAAGAGAGGGCTGGCGACATACACGGAGTGGGTGCCAAAGCTAGTGCCCTGGGCCAGGCACCATGGAGCCTTGGAACCCAGGAGTTATATGGGATCTGGCCGCAGTCCCAAGAGTCTGAACATAGTGGTCCCTGCGGTGCCACAGACCTTAGAGGAAAGCGATTCCCCTGAAGCTACAAAGTGCAGCCCAGAAGCAGATGGTGGGCCCGGGCCCCGCCCTTTGCCGTGTGGCGCCTTCTCGTGACCTACAGTTCTTGTCCACGAGCTCCCGGCGCGCCCTTTCCCTGTCACCTGTTCCAGCCGTACATCACAAGAACCGGACTCAACAGTGCACGGTTGGGCAACAGAAGTTGGCGGTGTCCAAGCCCAGCTCCCTTGGTCTCTTCTCTTCTCTCCGGATTGGACCTGCATCTTGTGCTCCGAATGGGCAGTCTCCTGAGCAAGCGCGGTCACGGACCAACCGGCCCTGTGGGACAATCGCCTGTCCATTGGCCTGACCTGCCAGGCCCCAGATCCTGGGCGGGATCACCCTGCTGCCCCAGCATCTGCCATCAGCCCTGTCTGAAGACTCTTCCGCCAAGAAGAGCTGGTACATAGGCCCTCTCCTAAGGGAGGCGCACTCCTCTCTGGGGATCTTCTCGCTGGCCCCAGGGAGGTCCCAGGAAAAAGCCTGTGCTGTCACTAGCAACTCGGGGATGTTTTAACCTTCCAGAACCTAAGGAATCCTCCTCCCGGGCCCAGACTGATCATAATGCTTTACCACCTAAGCAAGTCAACCACACTGGGATGCCCGTGGCACCTGGTCACACACTTCCCTTTTCCTTGGAAAATCAGAGGCGAGGGCCCAAGAGCAGCCCCTGGAACTTGTTGCAGCAGCAGTGGCAGCTGCTGGTGGGGCCCAGGAGGGGGATGTGGAGGAGAAGGAGGAGGAAGAGGAGGAAGAGGAAAAGGAGGAGGAGGAGGAGGGAAGCAGAGAGAAATGCAGGACAATCGGAAACCGGAGCCCCTATCAATGGGGAAGTAGCACCCTCCAAGCCTCTGGAGACACAGGAAGAACTCACCGCCCTGGAGCCAGCTCCTTGGCCTCAGGAGGGACACACCAAGCAAGAGTGGGAACTGGTGTCTCTAGTGACTATCTGCTCTGCCAGCCATGCTGCCCCAGGTGGCTCAGCACTGTTGCAGGTGTGCTGACTTTGGTGCAGCCTGATGCAGAGGCAGCAGTGCTCCCTGCGCAAACACCAGGATGCCGCCTGCTTCCAGTGGGTAAAGAAAGGGTTGGATGAAGACTTTCTGCCCAGCTCACCAGGCTCCCAGGAGTCAGGAGAGCCGGTGCAGGGGGAAATCTTCCGCCAACCCGTCAGGGAGCCATCCTCCACCCATGGCTGCTAGCCAGAGGCCCCCCAACAGAAAGACACCCATGCCAATGGCCCTGTAGCTGCCTCTGCCACAACCAGTGGCATTGAGATGAGCTGCCACACCTTCTAAGTGTCCTCTTGGCTCTATGGAGGAAGATTTAGGCACTCTGTGAGGTTCTGGCTCTGAAGAAGAGCAGTATCATGGAGGGTGACACGGAGGCCTTGGAGGGTAAAACAAGAGAATGCAGCAGCCTGCACCAGCACTCTGCCTGCCCCTTGTTTCTCTCCACCTATGGCCCTTGAAGTCTTCCCCCTGTGGTTCCTCAACACCCCTGTGCTCATCAGATTCCCAGTTATCCATCATGCACTTGCCTTTTCCCTCTATACCATCATCCTTCACGCCTGCCATAAATGATGCTATGGATACTACCCCTCAGTCCAAGGCTGTCATCTTCCAGTCCCCTCTTGTCTCCCAGAGCGATGTCAGCCCATACTGAACCTCCTACCCTGTGGCAGCATTGCCTCCCTCCCTTTACCCACATGTTGGTGTGTACAGCTGGTGCAGGGACCCAGCTCTACTCTCCAACATCCTAGTAGCCCAAGAGCCCACTCCTTGGCCCACAGGCTGGTGGGCAGTGACTGACTGTACAACTCTTTCTTTTTGGGCAACCTGGGAAGCTCAGCCCCAGTGATGGGCTTAAACTCTCCCCCAACTCAACCACTGAGTGGCAGCACAATGCAGACAGGACTTGTAGGTATCACCCGAACCCAGACCCCATTCTGCACCCCACCCCACACCCTGCCAGTCAAGATCCCAGGTGCTGTGCACATCTTTCCACCAGGATCACGAGCTCCAGGGACAGTACTTTACTCTTTGCTAGCACAACTCCTGGCCCAGTTGTGTTCGTGGGACCTGGGGCTCCTAGGTATGGAGAGAACTTTGGGTTTAGCATATCCACACTAGAATCCAGGTTCCAGAGCCCACTCTCAACAAGGATGGATCTAAGACAAACCAATATGGAGGGCAGAGGAGAACTTTGTGGACACTCAGCTTGACCCTCCTGGCTTGTCAGCTACCCTGGCTGATGAAGGCTCTGGGTCATTTTCCCTGGCCTTGGACCTGGCTAGGATGTATTCTTCTAGCTACAGGGGCTCCCTGTACCCTCACATCTTTTCTTAAAGACCTTCCTTTTTTCCTAGTGTTGTACATAAAATGCTGATTTTTCTGGTTCATGTCTGTTCCCATGTCTTTTTAGTTCTTCGATACACCCTGGAGAAAGAAGTGGAATGCGTGAAGCCTGACACTGCACAAGAATCTGGGTCCTAGGGAAAAGTATGTGTAGCAGCCACCTTTATCACAGCCTCTGGAAAGAAGCTGGAGGGATATCTACTAACAGACACTACTATCCTTTAAAACTTTTAAATTAGTTCCTTTTAGATATACATTAGAGTAAAGTGCATTTTGACATATATTGCACATATATGGAATATAACTTTTTCTAATTAGGATCCCATTTTTTTTGGTTGTACGTGATGTAGAGTTTCACTGGTGGTATATTCACTAAAAAAATTTTTTTTAGTTGTAGGTGGACACAATACCTTTATTTTTATGTGGTGCTGAGAATTGAATCCAGTGCCTCACACATGCTAAGCAAGTGCTCTACCATTGAGCCACAACTCCAGCCTCTGGTGGTGTATTCATACATGAACATAGGAAAGTTATGTCTCATTCATTCTACTGTCTTTCCTATTCCCGTCTCTTCTCCCATCCTTTCATTCCCCTTTGTCTAATTCAATGAACTTCTATTTCTCCCTCTCCTATTTATTGTGTGTTAGCATCTGCTTATCAGGGAGAATATATGGCCTTTGATTTTGGGGGATTGTCTTATTTCACTTAGCATGAGAGTCTCTAGTTTCACCCATTTACTGGCAAAAGTCATAAAGCCATTCTTTTTTATGGCTGAGTAATATTACATATATATATATATATATATATATATATATATATATATATATATATATATATATCTCACATTTTCTTAATCCATTCCTCTGTTGAAGAGCACCTAGGTTGGTTTCATAGCTATTGTAAATAGAGCTGCAATAAACATCGACGTGGCTGCATCACACTGTATGCTGATTTTAAGTTCTTTGGGTATATACTGAAGAGTGGCATAACCAAGTCAAATGGAAGTTTCATTCCAAGTTTTCTGTGGAATTTCCATACTGCTTTCCAGAGTGGTTGCACCAATTTGCATTCCCACCAGAATTGTATGAGTGGACCTTTTCCCCTACATCCTTGGCAACATTTATTGTTACTCGTATTCTTGACAATTGCCATTCTGACTGGAGTGGGATGGAATCTCAGTTTAGTTTTAATTTGCATTTCTCTCATTGTTCGAGATGTTGAACATTTTTTTCATATATTTGTTGACCATTCATATTTCTTCTTCTGTGAAGTGCCTATTCAGTTCCTTTCCCCTTTATTGATTGGGTTATTTGGTTTTTGTATACCTCTATTCTTAATTGATATACTTTTGTCCAAACATACAACTGTGCCTGACTTTTAAAAAATAGAATAAAATTGGCATACCACGAGATTTGTACACTTAAAAAATACGATTTTACCTACTGGGGATCCATATTGCATGATCTCTCTTATGAAAATTGACCTGTCTGTTACATTAGCTTTCTTAATCCAGTTATGGAAAACAAGTGCTCACACACGTTGTTGGTGGGACTGCAAATTAGTGCAACCACCTTGGAAAGCTGTATAGAGGTTCCTCTAAAAACTAGGAAGGGGGAACCACCATATCACTCAGCTGTCTCACTCTTTGGCTTATATCCAAAAGATTAAAATTATTATACTATAGTGATGCAGCTACAACAATGTTTCCATCAGTGCATCTCACATTAGTCAGCTAAGAAACCAACCTAGGTACCCGTGAACAGATGAATGGATAAGGAAAATGTGATACATATATCACATTTGTGTGTATATGTATGTATAAAATGTATATGTATGCATACATATATATATATATATGTATTATACATACAATTATTACTCAGCCATAAAGAAGAATGAAACATAAAGCTATGACATTTGCCAGTAATTGGTTGGAACTGGAGACCATCATGGTAAGTGAAAGGTAAGTGAAAGCCAGACCCGCAAAGGCAAAGGTTGAATGTTTTCTCTGATATGCAGAAGATAGACCAAAGTAAGGGAAACAAGGAAATAAGAAAAAAGGCCGGGAGGTTTCCATGAAAATAGAAGATACATCAGTGGAGCAGAGAAGGGGGATGGATGGTAGGGAAGATAAATGAGAAAAGTGAAGAACAGTGGAATGACTCTGACTGAACTTCCTATGTGCATATATGAATACACCACAGTGAATTTCCTTTTTATTTATATCCACAAGGTACTAAAAGAAAGCGTAAATAGACAAAAGAAACACCAGTAGAGAATAGGCAAGGATCATGGGAGAGAAGTATAGGGAAAGGAGAAATACTATGGGTGGAATTTAAGCAAATAACATTCCATGATTGCATAGTTATATCAAGTGAATCTTAAAAAATGTGTTCTCATAACTCTTCCTGGGTCCTGCCTTTCACCTTTGTCCATGCTACACCTCCACGTCCCAAGAAAGGTGTTGATCTGATCTCTATCACTATGGATGTGTCAATAGTTTTTATAAATGTACGTAAATGAATTTATGCAAGGTGGATTGTTGGGCTCCTTTCAACAGCCATAATATTTGTGAGAGGAAGACATATTTTGTATAAATCACCCATTCCTGTGTTTTGCTCTATTATTAAAGTTAAAACTAGTGTGGATGTCTTATGAAAGATCTTGTAAGAATTCACAAAGAAATAGAAGGGCTGTGCCATATATTAGGAATAGGTTTAATTTTTAAGCAGCTGGACTTCCTGTTTTCTGAAAGGATGGTACCACTAACAGTGCAGAAGAGTTCTACTCCCCACACTTTCTCACCAACATTTGTATAGCCAGACTTTAGCTCTTCAACTGGTGTGCAATTATATCATCTCATGATCTCAATTTTTATGAAGCTTTTGGTTTATTTTGACAAGTAACTTTTCATGTGATTATATGATGTGTATATGTCTTCTCAATGAAATCTCTTCCAAAGCATATGCCTGTGCTTTCAATTTTATTTTAATTTTCTAATAGTTGGGCTTAGATTTTTTTCATATAGAAAGAAGTCCTTTTTGAATATGACTTACAAACATTTTCTACCATTCTTTGTTCTGCTTTTTCATTCTTATAGCAATACCTTCCAAATATCTCTTCTTCATCTCAGTTGTCATTTTTGCTCCTTTCTTGTTCTTGTGATGATATTATCTGTAGGTAATCTTCATCTCTTTAAAGACTTTGTCCAATAGAAATTTCATAAATGTACATTTTGCATTTTAGTCCTTGATCTATTTTCATTTAATCTTCATATACTATGTAGTAGGAGACTCCATAACTTAATGAGGTTTTGATTTAATTAAGTGATGGAGATACCAGCCTTGATTATAAAATGCAATTATAGGAAAATTGTGCTGAAGAATCAACCCCTGGGGAAGGGGGTTAATCTTCATATACTTTGTAACTACCTGAGCTATATCACATAATTTCTAGTATAAATTGTAGGTTGCTATGCTAATTAACTGCTGTCTAAACTATAACCTAATTGGCTTAGTTCTTAGAAATATAGCTCTTAGTGAGATAAACTCAAGTCATCTTGACTTACTGCTGCTGTGGTGAAGGCCACTTCACGACAACACTCACAGGTATTTTACTGCCTTTGTTCTACACCTACTTATTCTCTGTGCATGGTCTTTGGTCATGTAGGCCAAGAATTCAAACCCGTCGATGTTGTAATGGTTAAGAAATGATGTTAAATTTCCTACTAAAGCCCCATGTAACTCCAGCTTGGGGCCCAGAACTTTAGAACACTAGCTCTTCTGGGTCTGACTATGTAAATAAATCTGAGTTCTCCAACCCTCCAATAGTGCTTGGTCTCTTACTGAGCATGATTTCCATAACAATTATAGCAGGGGGGGAATCTTCCCTCTGCTCCTAGCAATTGCAGAACTCTATAGGCAGTGGAGCTAGCAATTTGTGAAGCATTGTTCTGGATCTGGCCCACCTGTGAGCAAGTCCAAGCCAGTCCTGGGGGCTACGACCCTCTGTACTGCCCCTTGGGAAAGGCTGACCAGCTGTTGAGTAGGGTGTCAAGGGGATCTGGGATGATGTCTTACGCCCCAATCCAGGTTGCCCTGTGTAGCCACTCTGTGGTTAAGGTATTATAGAGCTTAAACCCGCAGCCTGGGCTGGGATTCCTGGGTTACCCAAAAAGAATGTGCTGTGCTGTGCTGTGGCTGCCCACCAGGGCCTCTAGCTGTTGGCTTGGTGGTTGCTCCAGTACTGCTGGTTACTTGGTCCCTGAGCCTGTTATATACCCCATCAGGTTGAGACTGGATCCAAGGCAATGCTGCCAATCCAATGGAGGTTCCCAGAACAAAGAAGCACACCATACTTATGGTCCAAAGTAGTTCTGGGAGGCAGGAGGAGACTATAAGAGGACAGCCTTGGAAGGAGGGGTGGTATCCATAGTCTCCTCTGCTGCAGGCTTTGATGATGATGATGATGGCTCTGCATGCCAGGTGGGAGGCAGTGCATGGTACATAACTGGGATCACTATAAGTAGGGCAGCATTCCAAGGACAGGTTCTCCATTGGTCCCCAGGAGGACTCTCAGATGAGGGCTGAGGAGTGGTTAGTGGGATAAAAGGCTGGTTCAAATGGGAGTTGGGACATGAGACCTGAGATGTTGGGGAGCCATTGGAGTCTTATGCCATTGCTGGCTGCCTGTGCTGCCTAGGGCCATGGACCTGAGGGCATGGACAGGAGCTGTCCTTGGAGACAGGTGGAGATGGAAATATCACTGTCATAGAAGGGGGAGTAGTGTCCATGGATAAGTTGGCCTGCACAGTTGGATATGCCAAGTCAGGTGAGCAGAGGACTTGGCTTCGGTGCCTGCAGAGACACTTGCAGCAGTTAAGTTCTGGCCATAGCTCCTGGGGTTGTAGTTGAAAGGGACTAAAGTGGGGCTTAGGAAGGAATGAGGAGGAGGAACAGGAGGAGGAGCAGGAAAGGAGGAAGATGAGGAGCAGGAAAGGAGGAAGATGAGAAGCAGGAGGAGGAGCAGAAGAACGAGGAGCAGGAGGAGGCCCCAGAGAAGGAGGAAGAGGAGCAGGAGGAAGAGGAAGAGGAGAAGCAGAATAAGGGACAAAATGAGGAGGAGGAAGAAGAGGATAAGGATGAGGAGGAAGAGGAGGAAGAGAATCAATGCACACAGGGGTTGGGGATTCCATTCTGCAGGCGATAGGCTTGGAGGGGAAATGGATCTGAATATGAGGTGTGGGGAGGTGAAAAATCGGAGGTGCCCCAGCTCTGTCAAATGAATAGGTGGTAAAACAAAGTAGAATTAACTCCTACTGTGGACCTGGTCCTCAAGGGACACAGAGGGTTAGTGGGAGGAGGTAGAGGAAAGGAATTGGGGATTCCCCCTTCATCATTATTTGGCAAGGGGGAAGGTAGAGGTACAGATAGGTTTAGGGACGAAGCAGGCTAGAATTCCCACTGATTGCTGCCAAGAATAGCTGGGATCTGGGAGTATCCATGGTTGGGGTCAGTGAGTCTATAGTCCCACTATGGGCCCTGGGTGGGACGTAAGATTGGACAGGCAGAGGGATGGTGCAAGCCTGTGCAGCTTCTCTTCTCGCCTCCAAGGCCTCCATTTGATTCTCCGAGTTTTTCCTCTTTCCACCTGGAACTTCCCTCAACAGAGTGCCTGTGTCTTCCTCTAGACACAGAAGAGGCCTTTTAGCAGGTGGGGGCAGCCAACTTTGATGCCACGGCAGAGACAATGACTTGGGCTTCATTTTCTTTTTGAGCCATCAGGTATCAGCTCTGGCTGGAAGACAGCTCTCTAATGGATCACAGGAATGCTTTTGCCCACACACCCCTTTGCTTGAGCCCTGGGAGCCTGGAGAGCTGGGCAGATGGTGTTTCTCCAGCCTTTCTTTGGCCCACTTGTCTGGAAGTGAGGAGCAGCTGGGGTCTGGCTCTGGCAGCCCTGCTGCCTGCCTCTGCATCAGCCTGAGCCATGGGTAGCCCTCCTGCAGCAGGTATGTGGGAGCTGCAGATATCAAGTCTACCACCAGAAAAGTTCTTGGAAACTCCTGGGCTCCCTCTTGAAATGTATTTCCCTCCCAAGATCCAGGACTGGGCTCCAGGGAACTCAGAGCTCCCTGGATCTCCAGAAGCTTTACTGGTGCACTTCCCCTATGCTCAAGGTAGCCATTTCCAAGTCCTCCTGCATGTCTTTCCCTTGGGGACCCTCCTTCTCCTCCACTTGATGGACCACTGATTCTTCAGGCTGCTCTTGGGCTGTAAGCTCTGTTTCCTCGGAAGGAGGAATTAGGGAGTTGGGCCCGTGTCCTGGTCTGCACAGCCTGATGGGCCTGCTCAAGTATTGGATTCAGGAAGATTAATCTGTGCAGAAGAGGAGGGATTCTTTCTGTTCTGGATGGTTCAAACATCCACCAGGTGGAGTACAACACTGGCTTTTTCAGGGAAGTACCTCAGGAGACTGGAGGCAGGATCCCCAGAGAGGAGGGCGCCACCTGCAGGAGAGGGCCTCTGAGGCAGCCAGCTAGCTGATTTATGCAGGTGAGGACAGGGATATTGGTGGGAGTGCTTGGAGGCAGGGCTGATGGCAGCTGCTGAGCAGCAGGGTAATCCTGTCAAAAAGCAGGAGCATTTTTGGATGGGTGGATTGGGGCCTGATGGCCCAAAAGTGCCAGGCAATGTGGCACGTGACCATGCATGCTCAGAAAACAGTCCATTCAGATCACCTGGTGCTGTCCGACTGGACACCAGTGGCTGGGACACCAACTCCTCTGGAGCCCAAAGGCACAGTGTTGAGCTCATCTCTTGTGAAGTCAGCCTGGAACGTGTGACATAGAAAGGTATTGGGGCCAAGCCTGGGAGTCAAAGGAAGGCCCCCAGTGTAGGAAGCAAGGACCACTGTCCACTGTTCATTCTGGGGTTGCTTTCCTATTAGTTATTTAGACATTCATACCACATGACTCCAAATAATATCTGTATGGATTCTGCTTAACATAACTGTAGTCATCTAGAGTCATCAATTATGTCATCAAAATGACCATAAATTGCCCCAGAAGAGCTCTAGTTGGTTTTTCCTCCATGATTTCCTAGCATACTACAAATTTAGTTCTTGGAACTATCCATCAGGATTGTGGAGCCAGTAATGGTGCCTGACTCTTTGATATTAGCTTCAGATAAAACACATACATTTCGTTTGGGATGAAGTCCCTTTTATTCTAATTAAAACATATACATATCCTCCTTTCTGAACCATATGGAATAGATCTAGTATTCTTGCTCTTGCCTAGTACCACATTTCTCAGAGGACTCAGTCCATGTTTGACTGAGTGCATTGCTCTGGGCCCAAAGTGATGAGAACATTTCATGTTTCAGAAGTGTCAGTCCAGGGGCAGCCAGCTCCATTGCTCTGGGTCTGAGGTGAGGGAGGACATCATGGCAGAAGGGCATTTTGAAGGGAATTCCCTCACCTCATGGTAGCCACGGAGCAGAGAGAAAGGAGGACCAGGTGACAAAATAGAATCTCCAAGGGCATGCCCCCAGTGACCTACTTCTTCCAACCAGCCATGCCCCACCTTCCCACAGTTACCACCCAATACATTATTAATTCACCCTATGAATTTATTTATCGATCTGGTCACCATTCTTGTAGTCTAATAATTTATCCTTTGAACATTTCTGCATTAGTTCATATAAGCTTTTGAGATACACCTAATCTCCACACCATCACATGCCACCTCTGGTCCCCAAAAGTCTATGTACATCTCACCATGCAAAATACATTTCAGTGCATTCCAAGAGCCCCCCTAATATTAATAGTTCCATTGCTGCCCAAAACTTCAAGTTGAAAGACTCCTTTGAGTCTCAAGTCAAACACTTGGTTGTGAGCCCTTGTAAGAATCAAAATCAACTTATGATTATCCAATATAAAGGGGCACAGAGTAAATATTCCCATTCCAAAAGGGAGAACTAGGCACATAGCAAGAATAGGTGGGACCAAATCAAGACAAAATCCCAGCTGGGCTAACAAGTCCTGTATCACTATGTCCAGTATCTGGGGCCCATGACTGTACAGAATGGGCTCCAAAGGCTCAGGCAGCCCTGTCCCTTGGCCTCTCACATAGGCTGGCTCTATCCTTAGGTAGCAAAATATCTTGGCAGGTGTTGCTTAGTACTGGCAACACTTCATCCCACAGTTCTCTTGCAGCTTCAGCTTCCTTTTCACAGATGCACACATGACCCTCTCAGGACCTACGTACAGGGATTCTCACTTCTTCACACTTTGAATTGCCAGGCTTTCTTTTGAAATCTTGGCAGAAGCCAATATGTCCACCTAACTCCAGCATCCTGCTTTCCTGCAGTACCAGCACCCTGTGGTTGAAGCCAAGGTCTGCCACCATCTCAAGAAGTAGCCAAGCACCTGGGGACCATGGTTGCTGTAACCTTTGAATGTCTGTTTGACTGAGCATGGCAAAACCACGGACCCCTGTGCCAGCAGGGTGCCCCCATGGTCTCTTTTCAAAGAAATTTTCACTTCTATATCCTTTGAGCCTGAGTTGGGTATGGTGTTGCCAATTCCTGGGATGCCCTCAAGACATCTCTCCTATTGTCCCTGAGTAAATCATTGACCATGTCTTTAGTGATTGTAATGCTTTAACAGCCACAACTTCCTGAGTCCTAGTTTTACTCAGACTTTTCTGGCCAAAATGCAAGTTTACCATCTGCTGTTTGCTCCTCATTATTTCGGTTAATCTGGATAAAAGATGCTAGCAATATCCATACCACTGCCTGAATACTGTACTGCCTTGAAATTTTTTCCAATAGAAAAATTAGTACATCACCCTAAATTCAACCACAGACAGTGTCAGGACATGGGTAATATAATAGACAGTATCTTTGCCAGAATGTAACATGAATGACCTCTATTCCCATTTCCAACAGAGTTCCCCTCCTCTGCAACCTCATGAGCACAATCTTTACTAATTACAGTCTTATCAATCAACATTATGATCATCAGAACTTCACCAGAATCACACATTAAGATCTGCTTACAGATCCATCTTGCATCTCTAAATTTTTCTAAAATTCCTACCCCAAATTCTAAAAGCTTTAGAAGTTCCTGAACCACAGGATCAGATTAGTCACAGCAAGGAACTCATCTCTTGGTACCAATTTCTGTTCTAGTCATCCTTTTCGTCACTGTGACCAAAAGAACTGACAAGAACAATTAGAGGAGGAAAAGTTTATTTGGTCAAGGTTTCACAAGTTAGCCCATGGTTGGTGGAATCCATAACTCCAGGCCCTGGAGGAAGCAAAACATTATGGTAGAAGTATGTGGTGGAAAAAAGCAGTTCAGAACATGGCCACCGGGAATCAGAGAAGGGGAGAGAGCACCCTCCAGCACCCCCAAGGCATGCTATCATTGACCTACTTCATCTGGTCAACCCCTACCTGCCTACAGTTACTACACAGTTAATCCTTATCATTGGATTAAGGAACTGATTAGGTTAAGGTTCTCATAACCCAATCATTTTACCTCTAAACTTTCTTGCATTCACACATGAGGTTCTTGGGGACACATCATATCTAAAGTGTATCACCTGATGTTGGCCCTATTCAAATATGCTTTGTCCTGGGATGTGAAGACTCCATGGCACCCAGCCTGAGAACAATGAGAATGGTCTCTAGAGTGGAACTAAAGGAGACCAGGCTAATGGAAAGTGTGTGGATAAACTGTGCTTTATTTTGCAATGGATGGTTTGGTGTATTCTTTTTGATGGATTTCCTGGTCACTCCATATTCAAATGGAAAGAGAGTCCAGTCTCCATGTGTTTCATAACCAAGAAAAACTGGAAGAGATACAGTTCTGACTTTGGCCCTCATATTGGCTAGTTCCACTGTGGAGCAGTGAAGGGACATGCTCTTTAGGAACCACACAGGCATGGTATCCTGGTATCCCTGCTGCCTGCTGTGTCACTGCTACCACCGCCCATCTATAGCCTCTGCTGGACCCTGCATTGCGGCGACCTATATAGCTTCCCTCTTGGGATCAGCAAAGGGAGAAGGCCAGCTAAGGATGAGAGGTGAGGCCACACCACCTGCAATATAGGGAACAAGCCCTAGTGCCTCTGGAAAGATGGGGAAGAAAGGGATGGGTGTCTGTTTGCTACTGCCACAACATGCTCCCAATTGTTCAGTTGTCATTTTACATTGGTCCACATCCTGGACTGATAGTTGCCAACCACTCTGTGTGCAGCCAGGTAGCCAAGTCAGCTGCTGTCATCCCTGTAGAGACCTGGCATGCTTGGGATGTGGTAGTTGCTGCCACTCCTGCATCCATGCTGGGACACTTGCCCACAACCTTAAGACTGTTGGATCTGATATATCTATAGAAGTCATGTCCCACCATACCACCAACTGCTACTTCTACTAGACCATGATTTGGTCCCTGAAAGTGTCTTCATTGCCCAGTAGATCCTGTTCAACCTCTACAACAGTCATGGGCTCTGAGGATGTTTGCTAGGTCACAAGTATTCCAGATGTCTTCACCCACACTGGAAGTACTTCTGATGTCCCCACTCTTTTCTTTGAAGATCACCTCTCCCATACATGACAGCCAGGACAGGCAAGTCCAGTAAGCCAGTGCAGACTGGCAGGATGGAATGGTTCAAAATGGGGTCCAGCAGGCAGGTGACTGACTTATGTGTATAGGCCACCCTTCTGTTTATATGAGCACAATTCCTCTCATGCTCATAGGGCCAGTCTGACACTCCTCCCTGGTACTTCCCATCTTGTGCTGAAGCATAGGCCCCAGTAAAATCTGCAGATGATTTTATTACCTAGTCATCATTTCTGTCTTGGATAGAATGAGCTGAGCTGGTTGCATCAAGAGTTGGTGACACCAAGGGACGCTAGCCTAGGGAACATCTCTTTGTCAACTCCAGACCTCCTATTGGAGCTCCTGCCCCCAAAGGAATACTCTTGAGAGCTCACACAGTTCCATTGGAGGTTTTCAGCTACTGCAGAGGAGGAGACCAGACTCTTTCCACTGCAGGCTAATCCTCAAGTCCTCAAAGAGAGTGAGAGTGCTTACCTTGGCTCCCTTCTTGTTAGGCTGAGACAAAGCTGACCTGCCCTAGGGCACTAAACCCATGTGACCCTGCTCCCTCTCAGCTCCTGGGAAGGACTGCATCAAGAGAAGAGCTCCTGTCTTACCTGCACCTGTGGCTTGGGCCCTTCATGCTTCATAACAGAGCCCATGGGGACCCTGAAGGGGAAGATGAAGGCCTTTCATCTCATAGCCTCAGGCAGAGCAGCACAAATTGGCAGTCCAGACTTCCTCACCATCCCCAGCACCTGCACAATGGAGTCCCCAACTCCTAAGTGTGTGTACCTTGCTTTCACCTCGTCTCAGGTCCCTCTCACCATGGATCCTGTGGCCCCTGCTTTTTCACATCCTGCAAATCAGTGCATCTACCATCTCTTCCAGCCCAACAGCCAACACATCTTCAGGCTTCATTCCTCAGTCAGTATCATCCCCCATGGAATCTGCACTGTCTTAACAGTCTCTATTTTTGGGGCTTCCTCCTCTTCTGCCCAGGGCCTTCAGATGCCTGCCAGAGTCAGCATAGTGTCAGCAAAGACATCTTCAGCAAGCCTGTGACTTCCTGTAGGTCCAGACACTTCTCTGTCCCTGTTTGAGGCTCCAGTAGGCAGCAGCATGAACTCCCACCTTTTACAGCTCATTCCTGTTTGGGGATCTGGCAGCTCCAACTTTAGCCCTGACTTCAAATTCTGCTCCAGGGCAGCCAGGCATGCACAGCAAATCACACTCAGCTTGGGGACTCCTTACACACAAATTCCACCTTGGGTACCACCCATGCCAGCACTCAGCCACCCTTCACTGCCACACCAACTGTGTCCCCCTGGTACCTCTGCTGCCGCTGGCATTACAGCTCCCGCATACACTACGATCCAAGCTCTGACCAATATTTGGACATATTAGCCCAGTCCTCCTGAGGTTCCATAGCACCCCTGAGTTTCCAGTTTGTTTCATCAGGACTCAGGGGCTTCATGTAGAGAGAGGCTGACCCTGATCTAGCTTTACCTTTGGATCCCTGAGCATCACAGCAGACAGGAGAGCAGCCCTGGACACCATACAATGCTCTGAGGGAATCTTAGGCCTCAACCCTTGGAGGCCCCATAGCCTGAGATCTTCCATGGTGCCCAGGGGACCCAACACTCTGAATAACCCTGTTTTCAGCTATGATTGCTTCTACTTTTACCCCATCTCTGGGGTCAAAACAGGCAGAAAACCCAAATTTCAGCACCCAGTTTCACTGCAGCAAGGGTGCCTCCAGGGCACATCTGCTGAATCAATAGGAGATTCCATGGGATGAGTGAGCTGGTCTATTTCATATTTACTTGCACAGGAGTATTACATATGTTCTTTGTGCCACTCTGAGTACAAGACAAGAAGGAGGAAAAATACAGCAGTTCCTCCCTTTACCACAGCTTTGCTTTCATTGGCTTCAGTTACCTGTGATCAGCAGATATCCAAAGATATTACTTATCTTGCTCTCAGAGACAAAGACTATATTCATATGAATTTTATTACAGTGCATTGTGATAACTCTTTAATTTCACTATTAGGTATTGTTGTTAATTTCTTCCTGTGCCTGATTTAGAAATTGAGCTTTATCATAAGTGTGCATTGTGTAGGATAAAGCCATGTATCTAGGACCCAGTACTATTCATGATTTCAGTTGTCCACTGGGGGGTCTGTGAACATGTTCATGCAGAGAAGGGAGTCTTCTGCATGAACACTTGGGGCCCATATATTCTGTATTTGAAATGTTGCTGTGCATGTTTTATCTTGGAGTGGAGTTGATGGGGAAAACAAAACAAAATAAAATAAAAACAGAACCAAGCTGTCCAAAACGTAGTGGCACCTCTTCCTCCACAGGAAATCTTATTTAAGCTTCTTCAGAAATCTTCACCATAATTGATTTTAGGATTATCAGCAAAAGAATCTCTACAATAAGGTTCAATGTAGTTAAATTTCCTATTTCCTGTTGCTCTGTCTTACTCAGCCACTGGCCTGAAAGAGATCAGCACTCCAAGTGTGGAATGCCCCTTTACCAGTTTTTCACGAACATTTATCCCGGATAGTACTTTCTAGAAGTGTATTTGCAAATGCAAAGTGTGATTAAAAAAAAAAAAGATCCTTTAACAAGGCCTCTGGCCTTGAGCCAGAGCTTCACAGAGATGTTTACATTTCAAAGAGAAGAGAAGATGTTACTAATGGGACTCCAAGGTAATAGCAGGCAGAAGAAAGGGGAGGAGAAGTTCTCCCCTTCTCAGGAGCTCTCCTTGAAGGGTTAATTTGCCTAGTGAAAGAAAAAGCTGCAAATCAAAACCACCCTAAGATACCATCTCACTCCAGTAAGATTGGGAGCCATTATGAAATCAAACAACAACAAGTGCTGGCGAGGATGTGGGGAAAAGGGTACTCTTGTACATTGCTGGTGGGACTGCAAACTGGTGCAGCCAATTTGGAAAGCAGTATGGAGATTCCTGGGAAAGCTGGGAATGGAACCACCATTTGACCCAGAAAGCTGGGAATGGAACCACCATTTGACCCAGCTATTGCCCTTCTCGGACTATTCCCTGAAGACCTTAAAAGAGCGTACTACAGGGATACTGCCACATCCATGTTCAGAGCAGCACAATTCACAATTGCTAGACTGTGGAACCAACCCAGATGCCCTTCAATAGATGAATGGATAAAAAAATGTGGCATTTGTACACCATGGAGTATTACGCAGCACTAAAAAATGACAAAATCATGGAATTTGCAGGGAAATGGATGGCACTAGAGCAGATTATGCTTAGTGAAGCTAGCCAATCCCTAAAAATCAAATACCAAATGTCTTCGTTGATATAATGAGAGCAACTAAGAACAGAGCAGGGAGGAAGAGCAGGAAGAAAAGATTAACATTAAACAGATACATGAGGTGGGAGGGAAAGGGAGAGAAAACGGAAATTGCATGGTAATGGAGGGAGACCCTCATTGTTATACAAAATTACATATAAGAGGTTGTGAGGGGAATGGGAAAATAAACAAGGAGAGAAATGAATTACAGTAGATGGGGTAGAGAGAGAAGATGGGAGGGGAGGGGAGGGAGGATAGTAGAGGATAGGAAAGGTAGCAGAATACAACAGTTACTAATAGGGCATTATGTAAAAATGTGGATGTGTAACCGATGTGATTCTGCAATCTGTATTTGGGGTAAAATTGGGAGTTCATAACCAACTTGAATCTAATCTATGAAATATGATATGTCAAGAGCTTTGTAATGTTTTGAACAACCAATAAAAAAAATTTTTAGACAAAAAAAAAAAAAGAAAAAGCTGCTTTTGTGTGAACTTCTGCAAGCTCTGAACTTCTGAGCCCCTCCCCTTACATGCTGGGTATAAAGTTCTGCAACTGTCTGAACTCGGGGTTCAGGGGGATTAATTGATTATAGTGAAAGCTGTGTCCTTTGAACCTGTCTGCAGCCAAATAAAACTGTTTCCTGCTGTCTTCAGTGTCCTGCCTCATCTGTCCCCTACAACAAAAATAGCATCCCTCAGCCTCAAGTGGATTTTGTCACCGGCAGTGAGGCTTATCTGTACTTTGAGTTTAAAATACATATTGGATGTAGAAGACATAGTTAGAAAAAAATATCTCATTAATAGCCTGAAAATTGGTGTGCATGTTAAGATTCTCTGGATATTAGGATTAATTTGCTTTGTTTATTTTACATTCTTCATTGTGGCTAATATAATATATATGTACATATGTGAGTCATTTTTCTTTTAATATAGAAAAAAGCTGGTGAATGCTCAGGGACTCCTTGGCTCCACAGTGGGTCCAACCTGACTGTGACACAGATTCAGAGCAGCAGCTGCCAGGTGGAGTGAATCAGCAATGTTCCACAGTTGCTCAGGTTGGGACCTGACGGAGAGGAGAGAGACCACCATTTTTCCATCTGGCTATTGAGAATGTCCTGTTCACAGCTCCTAGAGAAGGGGACCCAGTGTCCCTCTGTGCACATGCTCTGCCTGATAGGAAGGTGGCCCCAGACACCACTTGCTGTTTTCATCAGTTCTATTCAATACAATTCAATTCCTGAGGCCAGACTCTCTCCTAATTTCTAGAAAACACAAGAGCAAGACACAAATAATGTAAACTTGGAAACACATCCGCAAGAGTCTTGTCTTACCTCCACCTGATTCTGAAGTTGGTCAGATGTGGAGTGAGATCTTCCTACAGGATTTCTTTTTTTTTTTTTTTTGCATAGAAGTTCTTTCTTCTTCCCTCATTCACATCCTGCCCCTTCACTTTCATTCATTTTGTGATAGATTTATTACTGGAATAAAGGAGCTGTTTAGTGTTTCTGAAAATATATAAAAGTACATCATGCAAAGAAAAGCAATCTATCCTGAAGGTGTGTATTTTCTTTAAATTCAGACAACACTCCTTCCTCTGAATTAACTCCTAAGTATTATGTCTGTGTATGATAAAACTTGGAATTTGAAGATTTTAAATTTTAAAGCAAATCATTAGATTTCTATTTCTATTCTTTCATTTTTAATAGATTCAATCCTCAGCACTACATAAAATTAAATAAATACCTTTATTTAATTTTATGTGGTGCTGAGGGTTGAATCCAGAGCCTCACATATTCTAGGCAAGAGCACTACCACTGAGGTATAACCCCAGCCTTCTCTTGTTATTCTTTTTTTTAAATATTTTTTTTAGTTGTCAATGGACCTTTAATTAATTAATTAATTAATATGCAGTGCTGAGGATCGAACCCAGGGCCTCACACACGCCAGGCAAGTGCTCTACCACTGATCCACAGCCCCAGACCCCCTTTTATTATTCTTGATGAAAACTGTTAAACCATGATGCAAAGAAAAGACCACCAACTCCAACTGAAATCAAATTAGACGGCCGGGGCTGTCTCTTCCGAAAACTACAGGAATAGAAGATAGCCCCGCAGTGCTCTAGAAGCACAGCTTTATAGCACCGAAGTTACAAAAAGAGGGGGTGTCTTGATGACAGATAACAGAATTTTGACAAGTATAACACAAAAGCAGATAGTAAGTTAATGGCCCAGCACTTAGGGAGTAAATAAGATCTCAACATGGAATTTATGAGGTGCCACTAGAGTTTCAAAGTGGGTCATTATCTGGCCAGGGAAAGCCAGAATTTATGAGGTGCCACTAACATTTCAGAGAGGGTTGTTATCTGGTCAGGTAAAGCCAGGCACGAGTTTGTTATACCAGATTCGTGGGACCCCAACAGAATCTTGTGTGACTGCATCGGATTCGTGGGAGCCGAATCCGATGCAATCACACAAGAGTCTTTATTGCAAGCTCCAGCCTGGACTCATAACCGATCCCGAGGCAGTGGTCCTAGGGAGTGAGTCCTGGTCCTTTGTTCAGTGAGAGTTTATAGGTTTTGGGGGGATACTCTATGCATCACAACATCACACAGCAAATCATTCCATACCGAGGGAAAGTCAAACAACAACTCTTAACATCGATTAGCACATTCAATGGTGGGAACAAGTTGGGTAGGGGTGATTGGTTAGTACAAGAGGGGGATTCCTTTGAATTGATTGGTTTAGGCCATGAGGGGTCTAAACTACATGGTTTCCCAACATGTTGTCAACCACCATAAACTACTTGGGGGTCATCTGGCATTCCAGGTATTTTCCCTGTCTCAGTAGCTAGGGGGGTTGCTATAGGTCCTCACCTAGCCTAACTGAGTCAGAGACACCTGGCACCATAGACCTCTCCTGCTATTTGCAGACAAACAACTCAGTAGGGTGGGTATGTGCTTAGGAGTGCTCTGTGGGTTTTTCCCAGGACAAGGGTCACGCCCCCTTCCTTAGGACAGGCCTTGAGGTAGAAGCTGCTGTTATTTATTTATTTTTAAAGATGGAGTCACATCAGTTTCTCAAGTTCAAGGCACAGGAAGGCATTCCAAGCAACTTTAGAAATCGAAGTAATTTATAGTAAAGCCATAATTAACTTTTCATGCCTTTGTGGCGAGATGGCTCCCAATCTTAAGAGGTAATTAGGCTGGGTTTATCAAAAACAATGAAGTTATTTTTCAAAAAATGTTTTGCCCCTAGCCCCAGGTGAAACCACCTTGAATTTGAGTCAAGGAAGTTAATTAATCCTTATCAGATCCTTCATGAATTTACAGTCTCCAGAGCACAATGATTGTTTTGAAAGTTCTTTTTCTCTGTCATTGGGAAGATCTTGGTTGAAAAGTTTGGAAAACAAATCTGAAATATATTCCAACAATCAGCAATTCAAAGTCATGTGTTTATTTGTTTTTTTTTTCCTTTGTTAGTCACCATGGCCAAAGGAATAGATATTTTTACAATGTTATTATTCCTTTTATTAAACAACTTACATAAAATTAGATCCACTTTTTAAAAGTCTTGAAACTAGTTTACTCATTTCTATACAGAACTCACAGGTGATCAGAATTTGAAGATTTTTTTTTAAAGAAATTCCTTTATTTTTTTTTAAATGGGCCTCTATTTTGTTCATTTATTTATATGTGGCACTGAGAATCAAACCCAGTGCCTCACACATGCCAGGCAAGTGCTCTACCACAGAGCCACAACCCCAGCTCCGCAGAATTTGAAGATTGAAAGTGAAAAATTTATCAGGAGCTGGGCTTGTCTGGGCAGGATTGGATTAGATATTTAAGTTATTAGATATTTGAGTTTTCCTTTGCAAGTCTTTTCCAGTGACATTGGTCATTTCAAATCAAAGCAAAGACACAACCCCAGTTCTCAAATCCTGCTATCTCTTTAGACAAACCCAAAAGTACACACATCCACCTGAACATGGTGAAAAAATACTGGGTTAGCAGTCCTTTCACATTGAGTTTACCTGGAGTTTTAGACCCATGCCCCCAGGGGATTGGGAGACAGTCTGAAGGACAGATCAGGGTATTTCTGCAGGAATATGGATCTCACTGGGTGTGGTGTGAACCCCACCTTCTTCCAGATTTCACTGAAATAGCTCAGTAGTCATTTATTGAAGTCACCATTCTCATAACTGATTTAATCACATGTGGATATCACCTCTCTGAGCACTCATCTATCCCTTTCCAGAGAAGAGGAAGAAGGCAAAATTGAAAGTTCTGTTTCATTTCTTGGAAGGCTAAAATCCCAAGGCTCTAACTAAAAACATCTTCAATCTTCTCATGTGTCAATGTGAAGAAGACAATATCATTAAACTACTGAGAAGCCACAACATTTAGGGGTTGAAATATGATTTGTGTTCTTCCTTATCTTTTACTGACACAATCAGAAATGCGTAGGAGTACCAAAACTTGAGCCTCCACACTTATTCCTCTTTATAGAGTATTCTGGACCACTGTGTCTCAATAGAAACTGATGTTTCAAGAGAATGAGTTAATTCATTAATGAATTATTATTTTTTTCCTATATCATGTGCCTCATTTTGTTCTTTCAATGCAAAAATGTCCAGTGTCAGAAGTCACACTCTGGGGTGGGTGTCTTGGGCACATCAGGATGATGGGAGGGTCCTGTGTTTCTGACAGAAGAGCAGGTGTGGACAAATGCCCACCCAGAGTTGTTCTGCCAAAATGCATGAGGAGGAAAGCTCCAGGGTTCTGACTCAGTTGAGGCTGCAGAGCTGAGCAGGGAGGGAATTTGAGGGCCCCTGTCTCAGGTAATTGGGTCTGTCAACCAGCAGATGGCACTAGACATCCAGGACCTCCTGGGTTTGGAGTATTTGGGATTGAACACCCATGCTCCTGCTTCTGGACTCTGTCCACATTATCAATGAAGACACTTTCCAGGTTGAGAAACTTGAGAAACTCCCACTCTCAGCACATCCTAGCATTAGTTCTAATCCACTTCTATGGACCAGTGTCTCCCAAGTTCAGGAAGTAGGGTTTTCTGTCAAAAAATCAGCCTTAGACGCCCACAGATTCTCCTGTAAACATATGCACTGTACTTGCCTCCCTCCCACCTGCACACAAGCACATACTTCATAACTTGGTATTTATTAAGGTGTAACTGACAAATAAACATTGCATATATCTAATTGTGTACACTTGATGTTTTATATATGGATACGTTGTGAAATGATTGCCAGAAATGTAGTTATCATGTCCAGCACCTCATAAAATTTTCTAGAGGGTCAGAATTAAGACACTTAAGATCTTTGCTCTGTGCACATTTTAAGAATATAATGCAGACATGTTGCCCAGGGTCACTGTGCTGCACACTAGATATCTAGAACTTATTCAACTTGTAGAACTGAAACTCCACACCCATTGAAAATTATACCTCGATTTGCCCCTGGTGAACACCATTCTACTATGTTTCTAAGACTTCACTATTTCAAATCCCACACATAAGTGAGATCATGCAGTATTTGTTTTCTCATATGTCTGGCTCATTTCCTCTAATATGTCTTCCAGTCCATCAATATTGTGATGCATATTGCAAATGGCAGGACTGCCTTCCTTTGAAGGTTGGGTCAGAAGACATTGGGTACAGATATTACATTTCTTTATCCATTCCTTTGTGGAGGGATACTCAAGCCATTTCTATAACTGGGTTATGGGAATGCAGATGTTTCCTTTACATATAGATTTTGTTTTCTTTGCACATATAACTAGAAGACAGGTTTTTGAATTATATACTAGTTGTACTTTTAATTTTTTGAGGAACTCCCTTCTGGTTTCCATAATGAGTATATCAAATTACATTCCCACTTGGGACCAATCAGCAATATCTACAGTACTTGAATGGTCATTAATGCAGATGAGCACTCATCTAGGAAAATATGAGCTACACTGAGTATTGTGAGTGAAAATTGTGTGTTGGGGTTTGGATGGCATATGGGCATTTATCTGGTTCTCTGTATGTTCACACACACACACAACACACACACACAGACACACACATACACAATTGCTAGTGGATATAAGCTATTGCACCCCTATTTTTTTTTTAGAAAATCATGTTTCATTTGGTCAACTCCAATTGATTTCATTCATAACTTGCATAACATAAACTGAATGTGAAGAAATAAATAGTAAATTTGCATAATGATCTAAAAATAGGGATATTTCTCCAGCATACAAAAAATATAAAGATTTTAGATGAGTTTGATGGTGACAATAATCAATATGTAGCCCTATTTGTACTCTTGTGAATTTAATTAGGTGAACTGTATTCACAAAGTGTTCCATATTTCTCACCTATGATTTGTACCATTCACAATGTGCCTAGATGTGAGGACCAAGTCATCTTCTGTCCATGTTTCTTTGCTGTGGAGGCTTATCTTGCTTGCCCATGAGGGCTAGAAAACTGGACACACCCAGATTCATTAGGGGACAAATACTCAGGACACCCTGGTTACCATTTGGTGGAATTGAAGGAGCAAAAAAATGAGCACAGTGATCCTTCAGCTAAAACTCCCATGAATGTAAAGGGATGGGATTCATTTTCCACATGGAAAAAGGAAATGTTTCCCAGGCCCGTAACCAGGACAATGCTCACATGGCACAGCTTGGGGTCCACAGTGAGGGGTGTCTGTGGCATAGTGCTGGCAGAGAAGCAGCCATCAGCTCTCAAGTTTATGGTCCAGAATCCAAGATCTGTGGTTAGTTGAATCCATCCTCCTTGGTGAACAGATTCCCTGCACTTGCCCAAGTCCCACTCTGTGCTTGTTCCAACAACCACATACCAGTAATGGCGATTGGAGGTGAATCTAGAGGAGCCCAGGACACACAGGGCTAAGGCAAGTCTCTCATGCTGCAGTGGCTGGTGCTGTTTGATTTTCCCACATCCGACACTTCTGTGGTCATCCGAAAAGACCAGGAGGTTGTTGGCCCTGTCAACATCCAAGGTCATATCCATTGTGAAGGGAAAACACAAAGCTCAGCACATGGGCAGGATCGATCTCCATTCTAAACTTCCAGTACAAAGTCCCAAATCAGACCTTTTCATGAAGCAAATTCCTGGTCACACTGGCAAGTTCTAATTATTACAGGTACTGGGAGATTTTCACATTAGGTTCATGGGTATCTAGCACAAAGAAGCTCAGATTCAGTGGCTCTGGTTTGCTTCCTAAGAGTGGTCCCCAAGTCTGCAGTATGCTGGCTGAACTCACCCAGTTTAGGCTCTGCTTCCTACCAACCACTCCAGGCAATCACAGCACACTAAATGTGGAGAACCCTTGCCTAAGCCACTACAAAGACATCGGCATTGATGTTCAAGATCACAAGGTGATTCTACATGTTATTATGACTGAGAAACATCAATGCCACAGTGACATCACAATTTCAGGAGACAGACCTTGCCTAGTCACCATATGCAATGCAGAGCCAACTACACAGGTGAATTTTCCTGGCCGGGTAGTGGGGAGGAAGCAGAGTATGTGATGCATTTAATGTGCAACTTCCACATTCTTGGGTTCACCAGTAGAGCAGTTTGCAGCTGGGGCTCCAGTTCCTTGGTAGTGGAAACCAGCTTTCTCAGCTCCTGATTGGGCTTGATGTCCTTTTTTTTTTCTTTTTTATAGAACATGGAGCATACAAGACACCAGAAAGTCTCCCCTGTCAGGCTCTTTCTCCAGGGAATCCAAGCAGTTGAGGCAGTAGATGCATCCACACTTTGGGCATATGGTTTTTTTCATGATAGGCCAGGCAGAAGGGACATCTGTACGCTCTTGAAAGAGTTTAGCCATGTGCCTGTTCAGGGCCAAATGCACATTGGGGGGAATTTTGATGAGTTCATTAACTCTTAGTTTCAAAAACCAAGGACTTTTATGTGTGTAAAGTTGTATTACAGCTTTTTCATTGCTAGTACAACACCATAATAGTATCTCCCTGTCTTCATAGATTCCAAGTTCTATTTGGAAAGAAAGTCACTGATATGCTTTGAGCAGAGGTGGAAGAAGGGCCTCTGCTCCTGGGTTCCCTCAACCTGTGTTAATAGATGTGCCCCGATATATGAACTGGTGACATCTATGTCAGAAGTGAGGGTTTTTTCATTTCACGTGCCAATGGACCCTTAGCAACTATCGTGGATGCAAGTAAGAGATACATCCTTCTGTATCCATTTAACTGAAAGCACCACTCCCTGCCTGTCACTCCTAGAGTGTGTGATCCAGAGTGACACACATGTAGGAAGCAGCCTGATAGCACTTCTTGTTTTGAGTACTCTCCAAACTTCCTCTCATCCCCCTGGGGCATAACTGCTATCGACATCTGAGAAGTGAAAACCAGATACACAGCAGTGGAGTCACCTGCTGTGATGGGAGCTCCAGTGCCCTTGCTGCTTCCAGGTTAGCTCAGGTGTCTTCCAGAGTAGCTCACGGTGGCTCAGAGTAGCTCAGGTGTTGTGTCTGGAGCACACCAAGGCCTCTTATTTGGGAGATCTTCCTCTTCCTCTGGCCTTGCCCTCCCCTGCCTCTATACTCTAATCAGATTTTGATTGAAATATAGCCAGGAAGGATATTTTTATTTTGATATGTCACAAGTTGACAACACCTTTAATAAAAGTCATAATCCTGTTAGAACATTTTCTCTAATATGAAGATAAAAATGCCATTACCTTATATTAGGTTAGACTTATACACCAACTTTATAAGTTCATTTTAGAGATTTTTCTCATCCTTTCTGAGTAGGGATGGTTCTGATATATATTATACACATAAAGCATTGCTTACTAATCCTAATAGAGATTATTCAAGATGATTGTCAATATTATCAAATGGCATAAATTCATACCTTTCAAGATCAAAGGCAATGGGGCATGCATCGCATGGAGGAAATTGTAGGTAATATTTTAATCTTCACTTGCTTTTCCTGTGCTGAAAATTTTTGAGAATTCAGAATTTAAATTGGGCATTGTAATTGGGTAGATCAACCATTAATGTCCTACCAGGTTCCAGGCCCTTCACAGAGTGTGGGGAAATGAGCTGGGTCTGGGAGCAGAGCTTTGGCTGGGAGTGCACATTCTCAAACTCCTCTGTTCCAGGGAGGGAAATGGCACTCTTTTTTCCTACCAACCCTCAGTCTTTTTCTGTTAATCCCCTTCTGTGTGTTGGGATCTTTACAGCTTTTTCTAAATTTCAAATCATTTGGATCTTACTGTTTTCCTTACCTCATAATTGGTCTCATGTTAAATGAATCTTGTTTAAAAAATATATATATATATAAAAGTTGTAGTTGGACACGGTACCTTTATTTTATTTATTTTTATGTGGTGCTGAAGATTGAACCCAGCACCTTGCATGTGCTAAGTGAGCGCTCTACTGCTGAGCCACAACCCCAGCTGGAATCTCGTTTTTTTGAATACTTTTAAAAAAAGCAACCTAGTTTTGGTTGTGTTCAAATAGGACTCCTCCTGGGATGAGATGATGTAGAGAGACCTTGACTAATGAATCAGCAGATTGATTCAACTAATCACATTAAGTTCTAGTTCCTTCAAGAAATATCATTTTTCTATCAAATTTCAATGAGTGAGCCAGGTGTGGTGGCACATGCTTGTAATCCCAGTGGCTTGGGAGGCTGAGGCAGGAGGATTATGAGTTCAAAACTAGTCTCAGCAATTTAGTGAGGCCCCAAGCAACTCATGTGACACTGCTCCCTCTCAGTTCCTGGGAAGGACTGCATCAAGAGAAGAGCTCCTGTCTTACCTGCACCTGTGGCTTGGGCCCTTCATGCTTCATAACAGAGCCCATGGGGACCCTGAAGGGGAAGATGAAGGCCTTTCATCTCATAGCCTCAGGCAGAGCAGCACAAATTGGCAGTCCAGACTTCCTCACCACCCCCAGCACCTGCACAATGGAGTCCCCAACTCCTAAGTGTGTGTACCTTGCTTTCACCTCGTCTCAGGTCCCTCTCTCTCAGGGCTCGGGATGTGGCTCAGTGGTTAAGGGCCCCTGGGTTCAATTCCCAGTATCAAAACAAACAATCAAAACAAAACCCCCAAAATTTCAGTGAATGCAATGTCATCTTTCTCTTTCCCCCATTTGAAAACAGGTCACATTAATGATATTTATATATATTTATTTTGCACATATTTTTAGGAGGCCTAAATTTGTTCCTATTCAAATGAAATTTGTTTAGTTTAGCCAGGTTAATGGAAAGTTGTTGGATACCTGGTGTTTCATTTCTCAAGTGATCCTTTGGCATATCCTTTTTGCTGGATTCCCTGGTCACTCTATATTCAAATGAAGAGAGTCTCCATGGGACTTTTTTCATTGTTGTTATTGTCTTTTATTTTCTGTTTTGGGGAGCTTTAGCTGTTGTTATTCATGTTGTTCTTGTTCTTTTTTTGGGAGGGGGGAAGGAGACATATTTTTTTTAAATATTGTTTTTTAGATGTTGATGGACCTTTATTTTATTCATTTATTTGTGGTGCTGAGGATTGAACCCAGGGCCTCACACATGCTAGGCAAGTGCTCTACCACTGAGCCACAACCCCAGCCCCTAGATATATTCTTTTTTATTTTTAATTAATTAATTTTATTTTTAATTAATTTTTAAAATGGTACTAGGGGGTTAAATTCACTGGATCTTTCCACTGAGATGCATATCGTTTCTTTCTTTCTTTTTTGAGACAGTATCTTGCAAAATTTCCAGGCCTGGCCTTAAACTTGAAATACTCCTGCTTCTGTCTCCACAGTAGCTGGGGTTACATGCATGTACCAACCTGCTCACCACAATTTTTTACTTTTTCAGAACTGAGAATTGAACCTGGGACACTTTACCAATGATCTATATCCCTGGCCCTTTTAATTAATTATTTGGAGACATGATATTTCTAAATTGTCTGCAGCTGGCCTCACTGGAGGTGTGCCTTTGGGGATTTCATTTTGTCCCTGGCTTCCTTCTTACTCACTCTCTCTTCTCGTACTCTCCTTCCTGTTGTGATCTGAGCAGCATTCCTCTGCCACACATTTCTGCCATGGTATTCTGCCTTATCTCAGGCCCAGAGAAAAGAAGTTGGCTGAGCATGGACTGAACATCTGAAATTGTGTGACTCAAGTAAACGTTTCTCCCTCTAAGATGGTCTTGACAGGTATTTTGGGGAAATCAGGGTCTGGATTCTAGAGGCCATGCTTGGCAATGCCTGAGTGCAGATACTTCTCAGCCTAGGAGGCCCTGTCTACACACATGGACATCATCCTCCTGAGTGTTCTGCCCAGCTACGTGGGGAGTGGGCACAGACCCTTGGCAACCTCCCAGACTGTGTGCATGGTGACCAGCTTCCCCAGCCCTTCCACAAGGATCCTTGAGGTATTTCTCATCATCAGGACGTGTTGTAAACATCCTAATTCCCTAGACATATTCTGAACCTTAAGAGAAACACTTGCTATGGTGCCCCTGAGTATCCCCAGGTACAGGCTGGGCCTTGTGTTGTGAAGAAACTGGTCTCTGGCTTAGGCCCCCAGAACTCTGTGCTGCCCCTCAGAATAGGAGATAACAGATGGCACCTGTCCTCTCAGGCTGGAGCAGACACCCTCCCAGAGAGACATATAGACAAAAGAGGGACTGAGGATGAGGAAGTGCTAGAGGCTCATAAGGCACCACCTCAGGACCTAGGAGGAGTCAGGACACCGGGAAGGTTTGGTCCTCCTCTAGCTTTGTCCTCCTGTCTCCTTCCTGCTCCAGCCAGTCTGTGTTTGTGTGTAATTTCTCTCGGTCTCCTTTCTCCCCCTTCTCTCCATCCTTTCTTCATTCTTTACTTTCTCTGTCTTTCCGTCTCCTGCTCCTTTCCTCACACTCGTGCATTCACTTTCCTCTCACTCTGTTTGTCTCCCTGTCTCCCTCCTGTCCTCCCTTAATTTTTCACTCATGCACTGATATACTCTCCCATCTCTACTTCCCACGCTTTTTGTTCCCAACCACTATCCCCATCACACAGAGTGCAACATGACCAACATAACCCCACACAGCTCTCAGCATACACATCCTTCACCCAATAGTCCTGCCAGAGATGGACCAGTACCAATAAAATCCCAAGTCCTCATCTTTGAGAGTGTGTAGACGGTGGGCCAGAGTGAGTTAGGGATCCACCTCAGGTCCTCTGGACCACACCACATGCATGGCTGTCCCCTTGCCTCAAGGAGAATCCTCTCTTCCTCCTTGACACTCCCGTAAGCCCCATGATCTACACAGATGAAGCAGGTTTGGAACAGTTCTTCCCAAGCTCAATGTGGTTTGACTCTGTTTTAGTCAGCTTTTTTTTGCTGCTTCCATGTCCACCTCCTTCAGTTATCACTTAATTAATCCCATTAGGGACTAATTCACTGATTGGATTAAGGCTCTCGCAGCCCAATCATTTCTTCTCTGAACTTTCTTGCATTATCTTACAGGTGAGCTTTTGGGGGACACCTCATTTCCAAACCCTAACAGGCTCCAACTCAGAGCTTGAAGTCTTGATCCAGAGAACCTAGGTTATACCCTTCTTCAGTAACCCAGTAATGCTAACTTGGATCAAAGACTTTATCCAATGTGTGCCTCAGTCCCCCCATCTGCTAAACAGGAGTCATAACAGGACCTGCTTCCCACAATTAATGTAAGGACAAAACTTAGGTTGGTAATCTTTCAAGGCTCAGAATACAATCAGCCCTGAAAACATGTTACTTAATCATTCTTATCATTATATGAAAGAAAGGGTAGGACCCAGGAGATTCCTCCAAAGAGCCCAGTCCCTTTTCTTCAGCCCGAGACAGCCAGAGGTACATCTGTGGTTGGACAAGCTGTGCTCATTGCTCATTCTACCCAAGAAGAATGAGCACCTTGGTGATCATGGGGGGTCTCTATGAGAGTGGGTGTGGAAGAAGCTGCTCTGCACTTGGTCCATAGTCTCGTGATTTGGGTGTTAGTCTGAGGAAGCTCCAGGTTGCATGTTGTTTGAAGCCAGGAAATTTCTCTGAATGTTCACCTTCATTCCCTAAGGTTTGGGGGACACAGGGAAGAGCAAATATAGGGCAACAGTTGGTAAAGAAGGAGCCTTCACCTGTGTCCACCACAGATGTTTGCACTTAGCAGACTGGAGGGAAACTGAATTCTTAAAGCATCAGGGTCTAAGAGTGAGTCTTCATTACTTCAGGATACATCACAAAACACTATGGACTTGGTACCTCATAGAACAGGAATTATTTCTGGCTTTCTTGAATACTGCAAAGGCCAAGGTCAAGATTCCCCCAGATTTAGGTTCTCCTGCTGAGGCCTTCTCTTGACAGGGAGACTGCCACCTTCTTTCTGTGTTCTCATGTAGAGGAGGAAAACCTTTGTGTCCCTTCTTCTGAAGGCAAGAATGCCAACGTTGGTGTTACACTCACATGACCTCATCCACATCCAATCACCTCTCAAAGACTCCCCTCCCCAAATGCCACCTTGTTAGTAATTAGGGCTTAGTGGTGGTAACTGTCATTCAGTTTGTGACACCAAGCTTATCCAATGCTGATGTTCTCTGATGTTGTTCATGCTACTTCAGGATAGCCACATGACCAATTTTTGTTTCTCATTTTGGTACTTTTTGATATAACTCTAGGCCATGTTCAAGTTAGATATGCCAAACAATTCCCCAGCCCTGACCAATCTTTGATCATCAGTCCCATTCCTGAATGATAGCCATGACTTCTCTTTCTCAGGCTTCTTCATTCACACATATTCAACCATCAACCATTTAGTCAGCACCTCTTGGAGCCTGGCCCTGCCGGAGCACACTGAGGAGACAGGTGCAATAAGGCAAATGTGCCCCCATGTGTGTCCCTGCCTAGAAAGGAAGGGGGATAGTAATTCTGTTAACCAACAGAATTATTAAGGTATGTGCTGCTGTCTAGAAGCCAATGAAGATCCCTAAAGAGGGAACAGCCACAAGGAGTGGGAAAGGTATTTCCCAGGGAGCAGGAGGCAGAGTGCAGCCCAGACATACCCAACTGAAGAGGGATGATTTGGAGATGGAGCTCCAGAGCTAGGATGAACTAGTACTCTAGGACAAGTCAACCATGTAGAGATGAAACAGGGTAAGCATGTGATCATTTTCAGGACAAACCACACCATGCAAATTTAGTCCTTAAAATATGATCCAGGGTATATTTTTTGTATGGTCATTCATACATCTATAATAAATTTAAATAGCCATTGAATGAAGGGCATGTCCAATTAAAAATATATTATCCATGTGAGTATTTGGGCTAGAAGGACAGAGGAGGTTGGAAAATCACTGTTAAAGTATTAAAAGGAGGAACCAGGATGCAACCTGCAGCACAGTGTCCTGAAGGGATGGAGGAAAACAAAACCAGTGCCCAGGCTGGTAAGGAAACTAGGACCAAGTGAACTGCAGACCCCACACAGAGACATCACAGAGGTGAATGGAAATGATCAGGCGATTTTGAGATATTGAAATGGGAAGTTTGTCTTCAGGAATAAAAGAGCAACTAAAATGGTAATTTTCTGAGCAAAGGTGATAGCCATATTTTCAGGATTTTATATACATCACTGGGAAAAGGCAGCCATGGATGCAAATAGATGAGGGAAAGGGAATTCCTGTAACTAGCACAATATACCCTAGCCAGGTCCAAAACCAAGAAAAATGGCCCAGAGCTTTGATCAGCCAGTGTAGCAGCCAAGCCAGGGGGCGTCCCCCTGAGTGTCCACAAAGTTCTCCTTTGTGCTCCACACTGGTTTGCCTTAGGTCCATCTTGGTTGAAAGTGGGCTCCAGACTTGGACCTGGAGCCTGGGGTGGGTATGCCAAACCCAAAGTTCCCTCCACTCCTAGGAGCCCCAAGTACCAAGAATGCCACTTGACCAGGAGTGGTGTGAGCAAAGTGCTGCCCCTGGTGCTTTTCATCCTGCTGGTAAGTCCCAATCAGACCTGTGGTTACACCTGTGTGTAGCACTGGGGATCTTGGGAAAGACTGGCAGGTTGTGGAGTGGTGTGCAAAATGGGGTTCGTGTTCATGTGATACCTACAGTCCTGGCTGCTTTGTGTTGCCACTTAGTGGTTCAGCTGTGGAAGAGCTTAAGCCCATAGCAGGGGCTGGGCTTCCCGGGTTGCCCCAAAAGAAAAAGAGTTGTACAGTCAGTCACTGCCCACCAGCAGCCCTACATGTGGGATGATGGTTCCGGCACTACTAGGATGCTGGAGAGTAGAGCTGGGTCCCTGCACCAGCTGTACACACCAACTTGTGGGTAAAGGGTGGGAGTCAATATTGCCACTGGGTGGGAAGTTCCCATAACAAGGGAGCATCAACAAGAGAGTATTGGATGGATTTATTCTGGGAAACAGGAGGGGACTGGAAGATGAAAGCCTTGGACAGAGGGGTGGTATCCATAGCATCATCCATGGCAGGCTGAAGGATGATAGCATAGAGTCTCTGCCATCTAAGAAAGAGGCCACCACATGATCCATAAATGGGAAAACCACGAGCAGAGGGGTGTTATGGAGAGAAGCTCTCCCTGTTGCCCATGAACATTCCAGATATGGTCTGAGGAGTGGTGTGTGGAACAAAGGGATGGTTCCTTAGGAGTTGGGGCAGGAGACCCTAAAAGTAGGTGGGCTGGTAGAGACTGGTTCCTTTCCCACCTACTTGTGATACCTAGGGTTGTGCACCTGGGGGAATAGGGGTAGGAGCTGCTATTGAAATCTCCGGCAGATCAGAAAATCACCACCACAGAAGGGGAAGAACTGTCCATGGCAGTGACCTCAGCTTGACAGCTGGCTGCTGGGCCAGGTGCACAGATGCATTGTCTCTAGTGGTGGGAGAGACCCTTGCCAGAGTTATGGGCTAACTGATGTTAACCAGGTTGCTGGTGGGCTTAAATTAAAGCCAGGACAAGAGGAGGAAAATCCACTTGAGGTTTGAGGATTCCATTTTGCAGGAGGCAGGTTGAAGGGGAAAGGCTCTAGGATATGTGGTGTGGGAAAGTGGGAAATGGGAGGTGCAGCAGCTCTTGCCAAGTGAGTAGGGTGTTGATACTAACAATAATACCCATATTGGGACTGGGCCTCAAGGGAGGAGGAGGGTTAGCAGGAAGAGGTAGAAGAAGACAATTAGGGATTCCATACTCATCACTAATTGGTATGGGGAAAGTTAGAGGGACAGACAGCATCAGGGGCAAGCAGCCTGTTTTGCCAAGGTGGGTGGTAGCAAGAACAGCTGGGATCTGGGAGGTTTCAGTGGGTGGTCGTGGGTAAACAGTCCCTGCAGGGGCTGTAGGTGGGAAGAAAGAAGAGGCAGGCAGAGTGGTGGTGCAGGCTGCTGCATTATCTGTTTTACCCTCCAAGGCCTCCATGTCATCCTCCATGATATGCTTCTTTTTCCAGCAGAACCTCCTGCAGGGTTCCTAAGTCTTCCTTCATAGAAACAAGAGGACCCTTAGGAGGTGTGGCAGCTCACTTCAACGCCACTGGCAGTGTCAATGATAGGTGCAGGGCCAGTGGCATGTGTCTTTCTGTTGCGGGGCCTCTGGCTAGCAGCTATGAGTGGAAGATAACTCTCTGATGAGTTAGTTGAAGACTTTTCCTCCTGCATCCACTCTCCTGACTCCTGGGACCCTAGAGAACTGGGCAGAAAGTCTTCATCCAATGCTTTATCTACTTGCCTGGCAGCATGAAGCAGTCTGGTGCTGCTCAGGGAGCCCTGTTGCCTCTGCATCAGGCTGCATCAAAGTCAGTATATAGGGCTGTGCCACCTGGGGCAGCATGGATGTCGGAGGAGAAGTTCACTGGAGACGCTTGGATCCCTCTCTTGCATGGTGTCTCCCTCTTGAAGCTCAGGAGTGAGGTCACAACAGTGAGGTCTTCCTGTGTCTCCAGAGGCTTGGAGGGTGCTACTATTGGTGGGGGAACTCATTTCCGGATTGTCCTGCATATCTGTCTGTTTGCTCTCCTCCTCCTCCTCCTCCTCCATTTCCTCCCCCTCCCTGTCCTGTGCCACCAAAGCCAGGGCCACTGCTGCTGCCATCAGTTCATGTGGTTGCTTTTGGGGCCTCACATCTGTTTCCTTTTCTAAGGAAAAGGGAGGAATGTGGACAGATGTCTTGGGCTCCTCAGCCTGGTGGACCTGCTTAGGTGGTGAAGGTTGGAGGATCAGTCTGAGCTGGGGAGGATGGATCTGGAGGTTCTGGAGGGTTGGAACCTCCTGCGTTGGCAGCCCTTGCTTTCTCCAGAACCAACATGCTCCCCTCCCCGGTCCCAGGAGGCGGGAGGTAGGATCCCCAGAGAGGAGTGCAACACCTTCAGGAAAGGGCCTATGTAGCAGCCAGTTGAGCAAGGTACACGAAGAAGGGGAACATGTGAATGTGTCTGCAGGCAAGGCTGATGGCAGATGCTGTGGCCGCAGGGTGATCCAGCCCGGAGCTGGAGGCTGGCAGCTCAGGCTAATCAACAGGAGATAGGCAGACAGCCCAGAGGGTCCGAAGCCGCGCTTGCTGAGGAGACTGCCCATTCAGAGCACGGGGTGGGTCCATTCCCGAGAGGAGAGAAGAAACCAAGGCAGCTGGGCTTGGACACCGCCAACTGCCGTTGGCCAACCGCACCCTGTGGAGTCGGTTCTCGTCCTGTACGACTGGAACAGTGCACGGAGAAAGGGTGCGCAGGGAGCTCGCGGGACCGACGGTTGGTCAAGAGAAGGCGCCCCCGGCAAAGGGCGGGGCCCACCGTCCGCTTCTGGGCAGCACTGTGGCTCCTGGGGAAACCCTGCTTTCCTAGAAGGTGTGTGGCGCCATAGGGGCCCCTATGGGTGGAGTTGGGACTGTGGCCAGATCCCACATTGCTCCTGGGTCCTGGGTAGCGGTTCCCAAATCTCCCAGCCCAGGGCGCTAGCTTGGGCACCCACTTATTTGAGTGTCACTGGCCCTCTCCTTGAGACCATCAAGAGGGGCGGAGGGTGGGGTGCCGGGGATGCTGGGACATGGAAGTTTGGTGCTGGTGGCGCTGAAAGCACAGCCCCAGGGCAACTCATCATTTCAGGCCTCTCCTCCCACATCTCCAGTGCCCAGTCTCCGCCTTGCCTTCAGACGAGTCTCTCAAGGTCAGTGCCTCACCTTCTGTGCCTGGGCTCCTGAGGAGAAGGAGCGATACCCTGAGTTTAAGGGCATGCTTCCAAGGGCCCCATTCCTTCTCCCTAAGCAGATTCCATTCACTTCCCTCAAAACGCTTGGTAAGAGCATACTGAAGCCCCATACCCTTCCTGAAGTCAGGCCTCTAAGCTAGACTGTCACTGCAGAGCTCATGTTCTGTTCTATGGTGTCTCTGTAGAATGTATATGCAACATGCAGTACTGTTTTCTTCTTCTTCTTCTTCTTCTTCTTCTTCTTCTTCTTCTTCTTCTTCTTCTTCTTCTTCTTCTTCTTCTTCTCCTCCTCCTCCTCCTCCTCCTCCTCCTCCTCCTCCTTCTTCTTCTTCGTCTTCGGGTCTTGAGCATCATTTGCAATCTATAAGGAGCACATGCACTACTCATGAGAAGATCACCTCAGGAGGTAGCCAAGGCCTACTCTGGGCTCCGGGCTCCTCAGAAGATGTAGGATGCCAGTTGTCAACAGAGCATCATCCCTCCCATCTCTTTTTCAACTGAGTGCTGCAGCCCATATTTCTTCTTGGTTGAACATGTAAAGGTTGTATTCAACATCCATATGGGTTCATGCTGAGGAAACTCAGCAGTGTTTTATTGCACAAATATAAGAAGCCTGTTGTTGAGACCTTCCTGGAATAAGTCTGGGATGCAACATATCACTGACTCTCAAGTTGATAGGGAAGCAATGTGTTGGATTCAAGTGAGATCCACAAAATGTGGTCTTTTTGAGCATGCCTGCTGGGCCTACTCTTCCCTCTGAATTATTGCCTCCTTAATGTCAGTTTCAGTGTCCAAGAAAGGAAACAGATTATTTTTCAAGGAGCTGGGAGCTTCAACTTGATGAGAAAGATTTGGAAAAACATTTGACTTAATGGAGGCTGATCTTGTTTCTCTGGTTTCCTTCATCACAGTCCTTTTCTTTCTTGTGTTGCTGACTTATATCAGACTTGTATGAGAACATGGCATGCAGAACTTTCAGAACTAGGAATCATAGAGATCAGTAAAAATATTTCTAATATTTTAGTTTTAGTTTGAAAACTTTTTAAACAATAATACTGCATATTCTATCAATTGCAACATTTGTTTGTACTCTCAGCTCATAAGATCCCTTAAGTACTATGCCAGTGCGAGTTTGGACTTCTGTCCCCTATGAACTTTGAGATTGGGAGGATGCAAGAGATTTTGTGCAGAACCAAACACTGTTAGAAAAGAGTAGACTCATTATAATCTCTTTGTAACCTCTCTAGGAACAAAAATGATCTACATTTATGACCTTAACCATAGTTCCTTGATATCATTTAAAGAAATTTCAATAAGGAACTAGGTTTTATTTGTTTCTTTGAATGGACATAAGCTGGTAGAAATTGAGGACCAACATTTCCTAAAGGATTCTGCAAAATAATATTGCATGTCCTATTTTTTGAAAATAATACATTACAGTCATGTTGTTTCCATTATTACTGTTACTGTTGCTAACACTACTTCTACGACCACTACTATTACTATTTTTACTAAAGAATAAAACCAATTGACTACTTGATGAATGTTGGGACCTCAGGACTCTATAGGCATACTTGGACCAGAGTGTCTCTGAGAAATCAATGTGGAATTTTCATGTCAAACAGGAAAATATGAACACAATGCTTTTTTTGATCTGTAATATTCTCCTACTTCTCCTTTCAAGGCCAAGTAATGTTCAGTTAGTAATAGGTGATTCTTCTCAGACAATTTGGCTTTGTAAAAGTAATCATGCTGAGGTCAAATTTGTCAAGGCAAAATATTTCCAAAACACACTTTACTAATTGAGAAAAATATCTTATTAATGGAAATTTATACTTGCCAGGCAAGCTGTGGGCTGGGATGCTAGAGAGCTTCTCTTGGTCCCTGCACTCACTGTGCCTACCACATGCAAGTCAAAGGGGAGAAGTTAATGGTGCCACCGGATGGGGGATTCCCAGACCCATGAAGCCCTCCACAGCCTGTAGAGGCAGGAGGAGACTGGAAGATGATAGCCTTGTAAAGTGGGATGACATTGACAGTCATCAGTGGCAGGCTTGGAAGATGACAGTGCAGTCTCTTCCTGCTGGGAGGGATGCCAGTGCATTATCCATGAAAATGAGCAGGGAGGGATTGCAGAGATAGGCTCTCCCTTGATGCTGCTGTGCTACCAGATATGGGCTGAGGAGTGGTTTGTGGGACAAAGGTAGTGGTGTGAGACCTGAGGTTTAGGGATAGTGTAGACTAGTCCTTTTTCATTCTGTTGGTGCTGCCTAGGGTCCTGGATTGGAAGAATGAGCAGGATCTGTTGTTGAATCCCCACTGGAGATCCACAAATCACATCCTTAAAAGAGGGAGTAGTGTCTGTGGCAGTGATATCAGTTGGACAGTTAGTTTCCTGATCAAGTTTGCAGATGCATTGGCTCTATGGTGTGAGACAACCTTGTCAGAGTTACGGAGTGACTGGTGCTAATGGGATTGCTGGTGGAAGGGATTGGTGGAGGGGTGAGGCAAGAAAGAGGAGGAAGAAGAGGAAGATATACTCACTTGGTCCTTCCTCAGCCTCCTGATCTGGGATTACAGGCGTGTGCCATCACACCTGGATATCTGTGTGCTTTTCAATTAAAAAATAATAATGCTGTGGAATAACAAATTTTATCACAGTAGTGTATTCTAGCATTGGAAGGGCTATAGAAAAGACTTTTTGATGTTTTTGTGTTTGTTCAAACTAAAAATCTCTTGGGCAATTTAGCAACGAGTTACATTCCCAGTCATTTGTATTTTGAGACAGAGTCTCCTTTATTTGCTGAGTGTTTTGATAGTTGCCCAGACTGGCCTCAAACTATGATTCTCATGCTTCAGTCTCCGAGTCTGTGAGATTATAGGAATGTACCTCTGAGACCCGCAAGACACTGCTTTGGAATGTCCATTAAAACTGGCAATATTTATGTTATTTGATTCTCAGTCACAAAAGGGGAAAAAAAGAAAGATAAGTAACTTACAATCCTGTTCCTTTAGAGCTTTGACGTAGGCAATGCATTGAACTGAATAAGTGTTGGATATGGTTGAATGTAGCATATGGGCAAAAAGTGATATATTGTATATCTTTACACACCAAGTCCTGCAATCTTCAAATTGAGAAATGGTGCCAGGAGGTGACCCAGGTCCTGGAGGGATTTGCAGCAGCTGAGGATCTGCAGGACCTAGATGTGTCCCAGCTGGTCACTGAAGTTATAGTGCCCCTGCTTGAGGCCAGGACTGCTTGCCCACAGGGCTGCAAATGTCGGTGGAGTGGGTGGTCCTGCCTGCATGAGGAGTCTGGGAGATTCTCAATGTCAGGTTTTTTCCCAGTCCTTCCACACCTAGTGATTCACTGACAATAGCCCTGATGAGTTGGGGAATGAACAGGCAGAGTGGGTGTCTGTCCCTGTAAAGTAAGAGATTGAACCTCTCCAGTGGCATCTCCATCAGGGACACAGTGGGCAGCCCCCTCTGAGTCACACACCCTGGTGCCAGCAGCACCTGCAGCCTCTGCTTCTGGATAAAGCAGCTGAAGGAGGCTCAGCCTGGCAGCAGGAGGAGCAGCTGTGGAGTGGTGATGGATTCCCTGTGGGTGTGTTCTTGGGGCCTCCTTCACTATAGTGCATGGATTTTTGTACCATCCTCTTGTCTCCACTTGTGTGCTCATACAACAGCAGCCTCTGCAGAGCTGCCCTCAGTGTGTCTGGTGTCTACCTATGTCACAAAAAAGTGAGCCAGGCACTGGAGAACGTGGGCACCTATTTGTCTTACTCTGCTTACACTCCTCCTATGCTCACATTTCCCCTCTCTGCTTAGTATGGGAGGAATTGTGCTCATATAGACAGAAGGTGTGTCCATTAACATAATCACCTGCCTGCTGGTCCACAGTTTGCACTATCATACTTGTCTGCATAGGCTTGCTGGGCTCACCTGTCCTGACTGTCATGAATGGGAGAGGCGCTCTTCAAAGAAAGGAGTGGGAACATCAGAAGTACTTCCAGTCTGGGTGTGGACATGTGGAGTACTTGTGGCCTAGCAAATCTCCTCAGAGCCCATGACTGTTGCAGAGTTAAGCAGAGTCCTCTGGGAAACCAAGACACCTGCAGGGACTGAATCATGGTCTAGTAGAAGCAGCAGTTGGCAGTGTGGTGGACATGGTTTACAAAACTATCTTGGATCCAACAGTCTTAAACTTGGGGCCAAGTGTCCTGCGGGGATGTAGGAATGGCAGCAGCAGCTACAACTCAGCCATACCAGAGCTCCAGAGGATTGACAACAGATGGCTTGGCTACCTTGTGCAACAGGGTAGTTTGTGACTGTCAATCTAACATGTGGACCACTGTAGTTGACAGTTGAACAGCATATTGTGGTAATGACCAACACAGGCATCTATCCCTTTCTTTCCTATCTTTCCAGAGGAACTGTGGTTTATTCTGTGTATCACAGGTGTTATGGCCCCAACTCCCATCCTTAGCCTTCCTGCTTCCTTTCATGCTCTTGAGGGTGGTAGCATTTATGTCACTGCAGTGCAGGGTCCAGTAGAAGTCATAGGTGGGTGGTGATGGCAGTGATGCAATAGGCAGTAGAGACACCAGACCACCATGCACTATGTGGCCCTTAGGAGAGCATGCCCTGTCACTGTTCCACAATGGAAGCAGCCAATATGAGTGTCAAGGTCAGAACTGTGTTTTTTCCAGTTTTTCTTAGTTGCCAACACATGGAGTCTGGACTCTTTTTGGGTTTGGATATGGAGTGAACAGGGAATCCAGCAAAAAGCAAATACCAAACCAACAGTTGCAAAATGAAACACAGTTTATCCAAACACTTTCTATTAGCCTGGCCTCCTGTAGCTCCACTCCAGAGACCATTCTCCTTGTTCTCAGAGCAAGTTTCATGGAGTCTTCTCAGGATAAATTATATTTGAACAGGACCAACATCAGGTGTTACAGTTTCAATATAAAGTATCCTCCAGAAGCTCATGAGTGAGGCAATGCAAGAAGTTTTGAAGTGTAATGATTGGGTTATAAGAACCTTAACCTAATCAATTCTTTAATACACTGATAAGGATTAACTGGATGACAAGCATAGGCAGGTAGGGGTTGGCTAGAAGAAATAGGCCAAGGTGAGAATGCCTTGGGGATTTATGCTTTGTGCATTATAAGCTTGCTCTCTCTCGGCTTCCTGTGGTCATGTTTGTCCTGAGTTGCTTTTTGCTACCACACTTTTCTGCCATGATATTTTGCCTTATTTTGGGCCCAGACCAGCTGACTATGGACTGCCTCTGAAACTGTGAGCCAAATAAACTTTTCCTCCTCTAATTTTTCTTGTCTTCTCTTTAGGACATAGAGACAAAAAAGCTATCTAGAACAGAAACCGGCCCCAAGAGGTAAGTTCCTTGCTGCTACTAATCTGATCATTTGGTTGAGGAACTTCTGAATGTTTTTGCTGTTTGGGGTAGAAATTTTGAAAAGTTCAGAGATGTAGAGCTGGAAAGCTTTGAATATATAAGTGAAGCTTTCTGTGTGATTCTGGAGGAGGCTCAGAAGACCAAAATGCTAACAGGACTGTCAATAGAAAAGACTGTGCTCATGAAATTGCCGAGGAGAAGGAGGACTCTATTGGAAATGGGACTAGAGGACATTCTGGCAAAGATATTATCTACATTATGCACATGTCCTGTCACTGTGTGGCTGAATTTGGAGGTGATGTACTAATTAATCAGTTGGAGGAAATTTTAAGGCAGCACAGTATTCAGGAAGTGATATGAATAGTGCTTGCAGTTTTTATCCAGCTTTATTGTGATAATGAAGAGGAGAAGGAAGAGTGTAAACTTAAACTTGCATTTTGGTCAGAAAAGTTGGAGTAAAACTGGGACTCAGGAAGTCGCATTACACTAAAGATATGATAAAGAAATTACACAGACACAGTAGGAGAGATGGCTTAAGGTCGTTTCAGGAATTGGCAAAATCATACATAACTCATGTTCATTGTATATAAAAGCACAAATTCTATTGAGAAGAAAAACTCCTAGGAAGTTTTTTCTCCATGCTCAATCAGCCACTCAAAGGCTGCAGCAGACATGATCCCCAGAGTCTTGGCTACTGCTTGAGATGGTGGCAGACGTTTGCTTCAACCACATGGTGCTGGTTCTGCAGGAATGCAGGATGCTGTAGTGAGGTGGTCATGCCCACTGTGAACAACATGTGCCCCAGATGCTGAGCATGGGGATAGATGACTGTTGGCCTAGCTGGGTTTTAATCTTGATTTGGTTCCATTTCTTTTTTGTATGTGCCTGTTTCTCCCTTTTGAAATGGAAATATTTACTCTGTGCCACTATGTATTGGATGTATATAACTTTATTTTGATTCTTACAAGGGCTGACAACAGAGTTTGATTTGAGTCTTGGAGGAAACTTTGAACTTTGAGTTTTGGTCAATGCTGGAACTGTTAAGATTTGGGAATCCCTGGAGATGCAATATATATATATATATATATATATATATATATATATATATATATATATATATATATAATCCCCCATATAAATAAATAAATATATATACAGCCCATATATATAAATATATATGTGTATATATTTATATTTTAATATAATTGGTATTTAATAGAACTTTTATATATTCATAAAGTAAAAGTGAGAAACTGTTTCTCTTTTTCTGGCATAATAAGTTTGAAGTATTTTCAACCAACTGGAACAACTGTCTAGTTGTTTGAGATGATTGAACTAAATATATTTTTTTATGGTGAAATGTTCATAGCCTTTGGGGACTAAGAGTGAGATGTGATGTTTCAGAGATTAGGTGAACCTCAAAAGCTGAAGTGAGATAATACAGCAATGTTCAGAGGTGAAATCATTAGATTATGAGAGTGGCACCCTAATCTATAAATAAATCCATTAGGTGGATTAAAAAATCCAAAGAACTACTGTACTGGGTGGTTAATGGGGAAGGAGTGGCATGACTGGAAGAAGTAGATCATTGGGGGCATGTCCTTGGTGATTATATTTTGTCACTTGCTCCTTCTTTCTCTTTGCTTCATGACAGCCATGAGTTGAGAAGCTTCCTGCAAAATGCCCTTCTTCCATGATGTTCTGCCTCATCTCAAGCCTACAGCAATGGAACTGGCTGCTCATGGCCTTAGACCTCTGAAACAGCAGGTATTCTCCATCACCTTTGACCAGGAGCAGTGCAGTCAGCCTTACATGGACTGAGACATGTGAGAAATGTGGTCCTAGGCAACAACAAGAATATTGGGCAGCCTCAATATGGTTGAGATAGAAGAATCTATATATATTTGGTTAGAATAAAAGGGACTTCATGTCAATCAAAATGTACATATTTTACCTGAAGCTAATATCGGAGAGTCAGGCACCATTACTGGCTCCAGATTTTTGCTGGACTATTCCACGGACCATTCTAACAGTTCTCTAAAATTGTAGTATGGTGGAAGTTATTGAGGAAAACATGAGCAGAGCTGTTCTGGGGTAATTGATGGCAGTTTTTATTGGATAATTTATGAGTCCAGATGACTACAGTCATGTCAAGCAGAATCCATACAGGTATTATTTGGAGTCATCTAGTATGAATGTCTAAACAACCAACAGGAAAGCAGCCCCAGGATAACTCTCTGAAGAGGTGAGAATTATTTGGTGGTACATGTGGGAAAAGAAGAACCTGTACAGTCCCTAGGACCTCTAAGCTCAGATCAGTAGAGGACATTGGGCCTTGCTCCTTACCCTAGGGGCCTGCCTTTGATAAACCTGGCTTGGCCCCAGGCCCTTTATCTGCATTCCAGCCAGACCTCTCAAGGCCTGAACTCAATAATTCATCTTTGGTCTCCAGAACAGCTGATGTCCCAGCCAGGCTCCTTTGGTCTTGTCACTAGTGTCCAGTTGGACTGTACCAGGTGATCTGAATGGTCAGTTTTCTCAGCAAGTGTGGTCATGTGTGGTGCTGACTGGCCCTTTGGGACCATCAGGCACCTATCTGCCTGACCCACAATGCTCCTGCTCCTCAGCCGGAATACCCTGTTGCTCCATCAGCTATTCTCAGCCCTGCCCGCAGGCACTATGGCCATAATCTCTGTCCTTGCATGCTTAGATCATCTGGCTGTACAGAGGCCTCTCCTGCAGATGGTATCCTCCTCTTTAGGGTTTGTGTCCTGGGGTGCCTCCCTGAAAAAGCTGGTGCTGTTGTCCACCAACTTGTGGACGTTTGGAACATCCCGAATCATAAGAATCCCTCCTCCTCCACACAGATCAGTCTTCTTGCCTTCAATACTTGAGCAGGTCCATCAGGCTGTGGAGCCCATGACACCTGCTGATCTCCCTGTTCCTCATTCAGAGGAAACAGAGCTGACAGTCCAGGAAGAATCAGTGGTCCACCAGGAGGAGGGGAAGGAGGGTCCCCCAGGGACAGACAGGCAAAGGATCTGGAAACAGATGTCCTGAACATAGAGGAATCAACATCAGTAAAGTCTCTAGAGACCCAGGAACATATGCCTTGCCTTGGGAGGGAAACACATTTCAAGAGAAGGCCCAGGAGTTTCCCAAGATCTTCTCTTGTCATCTGCAGCCCCCACAGACCTGCTGCAGGAGGGGCTGCCCATGGCTAAAGCTGATGCGGAGGCATCAGTGCTGCCAGAGCCAGACCCCAGCTGCTCCTCACTGCCAGACAAGTGGGCCAAAGAAAGGCTGGAGAAACACCATCTGCCCAGCTCTCCAGACTCCCAGGGCTCTAGCAAGGGGGTGCATGGGCAAAAGCATTCCTGTGGTCCATCAGAGAGCTGTCCTCCACCAAGAGCTTCTACCTGGAGGTCCAAAAAAGAGAAAGAAGCCAATGCCTATGGCCCTGCCACTGTAGCTGCCCTGCCATTAAGGTGGGCTGCCCCTACCTGCTAAGAGGCCTCTTCTTGTATGGAGGAAGAAGACACAGGCACCCTGCTGAGGGAGGTTCCAGGTGCAAAGAAGTTGCAAGATGATAGGGAGGCCTTGGATGGGAGAAGAGAAGCTGTGGACGCCAGCATCACCACTCTGCCTGTCTATCCTTCCTCCCCACCTGGGGCCACTACTGGGATTACAGACTCACTGACCCCACCCATGGACACTTCCCATATCTCTGCTATGCCTTGCAGCAACCAGAGGGAATTCCAGCCTGCTGAACCCCTAAACCTGTTTTCTTCTACCTTCCCCCTCACCAAATATTGATGAGGGAGAAATTTCTAGTTCTCTTCCTCTGCCTCCTCCCACTAACCCTCTGTGTCTCTTGAGGCCCACTCCTACTGTCAGAGTTACCTCTACTTTGTTTTACTATCCTATTCACCTGACAAGTCCTGGGGAGCCTCCCATTCCCATACCTCATATCCAGGTCCCTTTCCCCTCTAATCCTTCTCCTTGCAGAAGGAAATTCCCAACTCTCATGTGCACTGATTCTCCTCCTCTTCTTCCTCCTTACCCGCCTGTTTCTCCTCTTTCTCCTCGTTGTCCTTCTCCTCCTCTAATTCCTCCTAATGTTCCTTCTCCTTTTGTTCCTGCTCCTCTTCCTCCTCTTCCTGTTCCTCCTCTTGCTCCTCCTCCTCATTCAATTCCAAGCTCCACTCTAGTCCCTTCTAACTGCAAACCCAATAGTTGTGGCCAGAACTTAACCACTGAAAGTGGCTCTCCCAGCAGCAGTGCCGGGTCCTCTGCTCACCTGACTCAGCATCCCACTGTGCAGATTGAGGACACGGCCATGGATCTACTTTCCCTTGTATGGAAGTGATATTTTCACCTTCCACTACCACTGACAGCTCCTGCCCATGCCCCCAGGTCCACGACCCTAGGTAGCACAGGCACCCAACAAAGGGACCAGTCTCTCCTCGCTTCCCAACACCTCAGGTCTCCCACCCCCAACCCCAATTTGAACCATTCTTATATCCCACCATCCACTCCTATTAGTCTACATCTGGGAGTGCTCCTAGGGAACAATGAAGAATTCCTCTTCACAGTGCCACTCTGCTCACAGTGATCCCAGTTATGGGCCATGCCCTGGCCTCCCTCCTGGCAAGCAGAGCCTCTGCACCATCAAACTCAAAGCCTGCAGCAGATGAGCCCATGTATACCACCCCTCCTTCCAAGGCTGTCCTCTTAACGTCTCCTCCTTCCTCCCAGAGCAACTTTGGACCATAGTATGGTGTGCTTCTTTGTTCTGGGAACCTCCATCAGAGTGGCAGCATTGCCTTGGATCCAGTCTCAACCCATTGGGGTATACAACAGGCTCAGGGACCAAGTGTAAGTCTCCACTTTCCCAGCAGTACTGTAGCAACCTCTCAGCCACCATCTAGAGGCCCTGGTGGGCAGCGACAGCACAACACATTCTTTTTGGGTAAACTAGGAAGCCCAGCCCAGGCTGTGGATTTAAGCTCTACAACACCTCAACCACAGAGTAGCTACACAGGGCCCCCAGGACTTGGGGGTATGACATCACTCCAGATCCCTTGGGCACACCACTCAACAGCTGGCCAGGCTTTTCCAAGGTGCAGTACAGAGGGTCATAGCCCCCAGGACTGGCTTGGAGTTGCCCTCATGTGGGTTGGATCTGGGAAAATGCTTCACGATTTGCCAGCTCCACTCCCAGGTCTATGGTGTTCTTGGGACCTGCAACTTCTAGGAGCACAGGGAAGGCTGGTTTGGAAGTGCCCATTCCAGACACAGGGTCCAAGCCTAAAGTGAAGCATTAATGATCCCAGATCTGAGGTACCCCACTGTGGAGCACAGAGATCTTCATGGATGCCAGGCTTGGCACCCCTACAAAGCCCACAACCTGGCTTGACAGTAACCTGATTGATCTGAGCTCTGGGCCTTTTTCCCTGGCCTTAGACCTGGCTAGGATGATCATTGCTAGCTGGAGGGGCTTCCTATTCCCTCACCTATTTGCCTCAATGGTCTCACTCTTTCCTCCCAAATGTACATTAATTCTTAGTTTTTCTATTTCTTCTGTCCCTGTTCATGCATCTTCCTTGCTCTCTGATTAGATGTCAGAGAAAGAAGTGGCATGTGTTCGTGGGGGTGTGTGAGCCTGACGTTATGCAAATATTTTGGATCTCAGGGAAAATGACCCAGTGAAATTTAGATGAATAAGCCTCCTTTATGTGAGCATGCAGGGGAAGCTTCACAGCACACGGACTCACCCACCAGCCCTCTTTTTCGAGTGGTATGATTTTGTCAGAACACATTATGTGCCTGACTTGTTAAATGTATGTGTGTGAATAAAACTGACATACCATGAGCTACCCAAATCAAAGAATACGATTTCACACATTTTTTTCAGCTTCGTATTCCCATAAATTTATTGAACCAGTTAAGAAAAGGGACCTTTTAGGTAAGTTTCCTCATGCCTCTTCATGTGTCCTGCCTTCCACTTTTATCCATCTAGCCCTGCACATCCGCTGCCAGGATCAAATGTTTTTTTCCATCACTATTGTTATTTTCTTAATTTTTAGAAACATGCATAACAAGTTCAATCAACATGGCCTCTTTGCCCCCTTTAGTGAAGCATAGTGATTTCGAGAGGAAGCTATCATTTTCTGCATTTCAACTGCCTGTTTCTTTACTTTGATGAGTAGTATTTAATTATATGAGCATAGTACTGTGAGTGTGTTCATCCAGCCATTGGTGGATGTCTGTTACAAGTTTCAGTTTTCATTTATTATTCTCATGAAAGACTTTGGAAGGATGTACAAAGGAAGAGGAAGGCTGTGTCCCATGCTAGGTATAGATTTGGCTTTTTAGCGTGTAGACTCCTTGCTTTCTGTAGGGATGGGACTACTGATAGTGCAAAAGAGTTCAATTCTTACATTTCCTGTCCAAGGAGAGATTGGAAAGACAGGCTCAGACAGATGTTTTTACAAAATTTTTCTTGATGTCCATTAGACACAGTGGAAGAACAATGATATATTTATTATGCCCACAATGTGGATCAAAGAAATTGTTTACTTAAATATGTAACTTTTGTTGCTTGATTTTAAAACTTATATATAAAATGTCTTCCCAGTGCACAAAACAAAACATCCAGGTGTTCCTAGGTCCTCCATGACACTGGAAGGAGGAATGAAGGAATCAATTTGGTTGATGATAATATTGTGAAGTGACAAGTGTCAGAAAACATATGTGAGGCTTCATCCAGAAATTTCATAAACAATGTTATTTTCATCAAGCAAATGAAAAATAGAGTCTGTTCTTCTAAATAGTCCATCAAAGTCACTTTCTCATGTAAACAATCATCCCTCTACACAAATATGGAAAAATCTGTATAATACATTTATGAAGTTAGTGTGCTAAGTGTACCTAGAACAATGGAAGGCAACTAATCATGTCTTCATATTAAAGAAAAATGACCTCTGAGATTTAGGATTTTACAAAGATTTCTGTCAACTGCAGGGGGATCACCAGTAGGAAACTCTTTCTCTGCTATAATTATATCAAACCTCATTAAGTTATGGAGGCAGGGGCGGGCATGCTCAGAGAAGTAGGGGTGATTTCCCAAAGAGAAAGTGCTGGTGTGTCCCTGACACTTGACCTGAGCTACCCTGAAGGAGGTATGTGAAATTTCAGCAGAACAGGTGAGGCTACTGTTGTGTATTTCTTTTTCCCTTGCCAGATGTCTCTCAATGATAGTAAGGACAGAGGAGGTGGGAGGAAATTGGTAAGTACTCAGTCCTAGAATAGCTTTCAGGGTGCTCATCAAGTGTTTGTCAACCTGGATCCCTCACTCTAGTAGTGGTAGGAAGTGAGTGGTGGATTCAGTTCAGGGCATGCTGACAGGGTGTATTTGCATGCATGTCAGCTGCTAGGGGTGCCTAGGTCATGGTGAGATGACCACACCTTCACTGCTTCTGATATAGATAATGCTTGATTACCTGTCAAGACACATCTACTAAAACAGGAGCAGACCCTTCCTCTTCCTTAATTCAAAGTACTGTGTCCATCTGTGTCCTTCTTTTTCACATAGAACTTCAAATCTCTGAATAGTATGGTCTTGATTTAGCAATTTAAAAAAGTTGCCAAACAATTACTGTGCATATCAAAGTTATCACATGTCTCAACTAATAAATTAATGGGCATTTACTTCCACTTACTGTCAGCACAGAGACATGGCTAAACTCTTACTAGAAGTATACAGATATCTCATTGGCCTCGCCTATCTTGGAAAACCCATGTATCTGAAATGTGGATGCATCTACTGCCTCAAGTGCTTGGATTCCTTTCAGGAGAAGCCTGGTGGGGAGGCTTTGTGGTGCCCCTTCATGTCTCAGAAGGACATCAGGCCAAATCGAAAGCTGGGAAAACTATTTTCCAAGATCAAGGAACTGGAGCCCCAGCTGCGAGCTGCTCTATGGTGAACCCAAGAATGTGGAAGTTCCAAGGTAAGGCATCTGCACCCCCTCCTTTCCTCCCTCCCACCACAGGGCCAAGAAAAAATCACCTCTGAAGTTGGCTCTGCATTCCTCATGGGGATTAGATGAGATCCAGCTTCTGAAATTGTGTCTTTGCTTTGGCACTAATGGTTCTCAGCCCTGCTAACCTGCAGAATCACCTGGTGATTGTGAATACAAATACTCATGTCTTTTAGTGGCTTAGATAAGGTATTCTCCATAGTTGGTGTTCTGTAATGACTCTTGAGGTTGGTAGGGAGCAGTTTCTGGATTAGGAGAGTTCAGTCAAGATACCTGAGGCTTGGGGACCACACTTAGACAAGCAAGCACTTAGAGCCACTGAATCTGATCTTCTCTGTGATTGATGCCCAGAAATGTAAGGTGAAAAATCCCCTAAATTTTCAACCTTTGAAAATAACCCTTTTGGGTTCTATCTATCCCTTCAGCTACTAGCATGGCATGAACGTGTGGTTGAGAGCCTGTAGCTACTCAGGAGCCCTGCCTCTTAGCTTGACCCTTCCCATTAAGTGTCCTAGGATGGAGTCAGAGGAGCCCTGACCTTCCCAACCCCCAGCCTTAGTAGCACTACTCAGCCACTGGAATCCACTAGCAAATTGCTTTTCAATCTATTTCCTCTTCTGTGGCCCCAGAATTCCAGGTTGATAGACAGGTCTCTATCCAAATGTGACAGATGAATCTCTGCCCTTCAAGGAAGGTTTTCTTTCTAGAACATCAAGGTGCTTTAGAGATAAAATACAGGGATGACTGTCATCCCCTTTCAGCCTCTTAGCACAAAGCTGTCCCCTTCAGCACATAGAGGATTCATCCACCCTGGCCATGCTTGTCTTCACAGCTTCATTGGTCCTCTGGGCTCCTACAATAGAATGTGTGAGGGAAAGTTGATTCTGGTACCAGGGGGTCAGTCCAGAGGCGAAAACAGACAGCCTTATAATTATTTTCTTCAGTCACAGGATAACTGTAACAATGAGAGAGGTCCTGGATGTGTGGGAGAAAGAATGCTCTGAAGCCATGGCTGCCTCTCCCTGAAATCTGAGAAGTGGGTAGGCAGAGCATCTCCATGCCCGGATATATAAATGTTGGACCTGGGCTGCTCCCCTGTTTAAGGGCTTTCTAGCTCCTTAGGGAGCCCAAAGCCTGAGATTCAGGGTCACAACCCAGCAGCATGGACCATCATCCATGGGTCTCTCGGTCAGGACAAGACAATGGCTGACACAGGAGGTTAGCTGTACTAAGGTCCTGGAACAAGGACTGTTGGTCCCACTGCACAGGCCTCCATCCCCTGAACCAGCAAGACTGCCAATGTATCACCTAGATTTGAGGGCCCTGCTGCCGCTTCTAGCCATATCAGCCTCTGATTCCCCAGCCAGGCCCAATTGTGCCCATGCCAACTAAACCAACCTCATATACCCAGTGCCCACCAGGATCCTACCAGGCAAGAGTTCCACTCTTGTTCCCTTCAGTTCAACAGGGATCCACAATTTAGAGCCAGTTACTGGAGGGCACTACAGTCAAGGGGCCTCCCGGCCCTCCAGTTCTGACTACCATGTCCTGTGGGGAACACCCAGCTCTCTGCTGTCTAAGATCTCCCCAGAAGTTCCCAAACAGCTTGGTTGCCTCAGCCACAGGCCCTATCCAAAGATCTATTGCCCTCTTGCTTTCAGTTTTGTCTAGAGAACATGAACAGGTTAAACCATCCCGATGATTACTGGATTTGCCTGGGTTAACGAATGACTGGGAAGGACAGAGAGCAGCCTCCAGGCAGCCTGGGTAGAGTGGAAGGGAGGAGGAGAGAAAAAGCAGAGAGGCAGGGGAGGAGAGAGGGAAGGAAAACAGACCCTGCATTTGTCCGACCTATGATCTTGAAAATCAAGTTGCCCACTAGGTGCCAGCAGAGGACAGAGTTCCTGGGACCTCAAGTAATGACAGCAGAGTCTCTGCCTCCTGTGATCCTAAGTCAGGGCCCAGGTCAGCATGAGGGCCACCAGGCAGGGAAGAGGACATCAAGGGAAGGATAGTATGGAATTGGACATGAATGGGTCATAAGAGAGCCAGGATCAGGCTTGCATTTGGGAGGTGGCAGTGGGACAGCAGAGCAGAGTGCTCACATGCACTAGCCACCTGCAGGTTACACATACACCAGTCCTCCCAAAGAAGCATTTATTTCTCAGTCTATAAGAGGGGCATCTTACTGGCACCCACATAGACACTGGAGTTCACAGAGATCAGAGATCATCCTTCAAATTACCCAATTTTAAGTTCTTCAGCACCTGCTCCTTCCAGTGTTGTGCTCACCCCACAGGGTGCTGAGCATTTATGGACAATGCATGCCAAGAACTGCCCACTGGTGCAGCCCAAGAGGTGCTGCCTCTTGGAGGTGCTGCATTGGGCTTGCCAATCACTGACCATGTGCCTCAATTTACCCCACCATGGCACAAGATAAAATCCCTCCCTGCATGCCTGGGGGCCATGTAAGCCCAAGACCCACTGTAATGTGGCTGAAGCACATGCAAGTAGGCAAACAGAAGCTACTGTCCTGACACTCTTGCTTAGGACAGACATCCATCAGGCCATAGTCAGGCCAGCCTGCTGTGGAAGGTCAAGTCCCTGGATTGGAGAACCTGTTCCCAGTTCACATCATCAAACCCTGAGATCCTCAATGCCCTGGGGAATCTGGGGTGGAATGAAAGTAGACCAGCCCTCCATTATCAGACCCTCTGGGGTTATCCCAAGAAACAAGGATCAAATTCAGACTCATTTCTAAAGCTAACTGTTCCCTAGAATTTGGGCTTTGGATGTGATGATGTCCTGTGGTCATGATCTCCAAGCAACTGGTTTTGTATACTGAAAGTCTGTGTATCTGGAGTGTGGGAAGTGTTGTTAGGTAGCAGGTTAAAATAGCCTTTGAAGAAGGGGATCCTCACAGGATCCTGGGCTGAATGATAGTTTCCCCATCCAACTCCTAATCTGTAGACATTCTGCAATTTTTGTTTTTAATTTTTTGGTCCCAGGTATTGACCCATAGGCACTTAACCACTGATCCATACCCCCAGACTGTTCTTATTTTTTATTTCTTGAAAAGTTTGCTTCTGGCTTCTCTAAGGTGCCTCTTAGAGAAGCCATCTTTCTGATGGCCTCTCTAAGGTGTTGAGGCTGGCTTTGAACTTGATTCTCCTGCCTCAATCTTCCAACTCATTGAAATTTTGCAGGTGTGCTTCCTGCAAAGTTTTTAACAAAGTTGGAATAGCTGGTGAGAGCAGTTGGAAACTGACTCTGGGAAGATTAATGAGAATGTATCAGGATTATTTGCACTCATCCTGGAAAGAAACCTGCCATTTTTGATTCTGTTGGGCAGGATGGAGGAGGGAACTGTGAGCCTGGAAAGGGAGCTAGCAACTTGCAGCCCTTCAAGTCTAGAGAATCTAGCAAACAGAGGAGGTTCAGCTCAAAACTCATTCCCGTGCAGATCATTCAGGCCTATTGGGTTGCCTGCCCTCCACCACAGTAGCTTCCTCCATGTAGCTGCAAGGTAGGGCATGGGAGTGCAAGTCCAGGAGATGTCTGTCACCAGGGGTTAGGCTTCACATGTGCAGGTAATCACTAGACCAATCCTCTCTCTGTTCTGTCACCAGAAGCCAGGCAGTGCACAATGTGAGGGGAAATGTGAGTCTTCCCCTGGGCTGGCCCATGGGCTCTCCTTCTTAGATGTCTGATTAGGCTTTGGCCACTAGCTGGGGTCACCAGCTTCATGACCTGGGACATCTGCTCCCTTACTCTAGATGAGATCTGTTTGCACTCCCTTGGAAGAGAGACTACTTAGGTCAGCAAACATGCCAGAGGGTGGGGACAGTGTTGGAGTTGGAGGGTGTCACCTGGTCCTGCAGGCCACCAGGGCACAGGGGATGGTGCTCTGCAATTGGGTCATATTACATTTTCTAAGTCCAACCTATGGCTTTGGCTAAAGGTGGCCACGAACTGGGCCCCTGGAGACGGGGGCCAGAAATAAAAGAAGCTTTTTTGTCTGCTCAGGCCCCCAGAATCAATAAGGGGAATGGTAGAAACTCAGCCCATCACACCCTTTGGGACACCTTTAGTTCCAGGACATGCACCAACCGCCACTAGCCCTGGCCGTTGTGTCGGACGCCGGGGCGGGGGCAGGTGTGGGGCGGGGTTAAGGGATAGAATCCAGGTGCTAACCCAGCTGGTGCCCCTTCCCCAGTGGCCATTCCCAGTCTTGATGCCCCTGCCTGCCATGGACAGGCCCCTTTCCAGTGCTGATTGGATCCTTCTCTATCTGTAGCTCTCAGCAGCAAGCTCTTATCGGTGCCTGAGGAGGGGTGGTGGGCTCCCAGGAGATGCAAGCCACGAAGTCCACTGCCAAGCTGAGCGGCAGGGATCACGCCAGTTGGCCTGGGTGGGGTCTGCAGCATCCTCAGGTGGCATGCGCTGGCTTCTGCCCTTCAGGATCCTTGGGTTACCAAAGTAAGGAGGGCAACCCTGCGGTCTGGGGAGGAGGGCGGCAGATTGTCACCTGGGTGAGCAGGTCCGCCACTGGGCGGAATAGACTGCTGTGAGCACGCTCCTATACTCTGACCTCTCCAACCAATAGCTGCCACCGCAGCTGTCCAACCAACCTTCCAGGAGAGTCCAAAGTTTGAGTCCTTCCTTGGTAGCCTGTATGTCCCTGAGGCAATGGTGAGCTGGGACATCATGAGAGCGGGATCCTAACTACTAGAGTGGCGTGGCCACCAGAGGGCGCCCTATGGGCGTGTGATTGAGCAGGGGAAGGTCCCCATAGCAAACCTGGGACCTACCCAGAGGGTTGTTCTGTGCCTGGCCCACGTGTCCAATCTGTATGTCTTAAAAAGGTAGAAATAGGTTATAAACATAAACCACACCCTCATAATTAAAGATTTATAAACTCTTAGTTTTATCCCATAATATTTAAAGGAAAAACCCTTAGATAAGTTAAATTTAGTAGTATTTATCTGAGCAAGGGGAAAAACATAAATCAAAAAACAATACTAGGATGAATGGCTTACCTGGCAGCCCTCAGAATCAGAATATGTCCAAGGAACTAATTTGGGCAGTACCATGTGACAATATTCATGAACTGAAGTGAGGCACAGAAAAACTTCACTGGTTACAGAGACAGCTTAGTTCATTACAACTCTGCAATGGACAAGCTCAGCTATTGTAATTGCCTGAGTCTTAGCTATTCCTTTCAAGAAACTAGGCTGTCAGTTTAACTACTAAATTGTATTTTAGTTTGTTACCAAGGACTCAAGTATGAAGGCATCCTCAGGCCAAATCTAATTTAGTGTCGTCAGTACAATTTGGAATAAATGGCACATTTGATTTCCACAAATTAATTAGAAAACATATAGATTGTTAATACTTCATAAGATTTTAAAACATTTAGAATCAAAGTAAAATGAAGTTGGCAATAACTGAAATATTATTAACTCTGAATATAATAAACAAATATTAAAGTTGTAAGTCTTGTGAGAAGTGTGAAAAGAGAATGTCACAATGTTAAATACATCTTGGTCCTATCTTCAGAAAGTCCTACATCATAAAGAATGATACATACACAACAGAAGTGTAGTATATTTGAAGCTTAATATCTATATGTAACATATTTAGAAATGCAAGATATTTTAGTTCTATTTGACCATAAAAGACACTTAATTTGTATGTCAAAATACAGAGTATCTTATGCTACTAATATAAATAAATATGTAAGACATGGGAATCCAGCAAAAACTAAAACCAAAACAACAATTGCAAAATGAAACACAGTTTATCCAAACATTTTTCATTAGTCTAGCCTCCAAAGTTCCACTCCAGAGACCATTATCATTGCTCTCAGCCTGGGTTCCACGGGATCTTTGTGTCATATTTGAACAGGACACTATAAAATGTTAGTTTTAAATAGGAGGTGTCCCCCAGAGGCTGGTGTGTGAGACAATGCAAGAAAGTTTTGAGGTGAAATGATAGGGTTATAGGAGCCTTACATGAAGCAGTTCCTTAATGCACTCATGATTAAATGTGAGATAAGTTTAGGCAGGAATGGGTTGGCTAGAAGAAGTGGGTCTGTGAGAACATGCCTTTGGGATTTATTTATATTTTGTGCCTGGTGAGTTGTTCCCTCTCTGCTTCCCAATGGCCATGCCTGAGCTGCTTTCTTCCACCACACTCTTCTGACATGATGTTTTGCTTCATCTTGGCCCTGGAGTTATGAACATAGCTGACTATGGACTACCACTGAAACTATGGGAAATAAACTTTTCCTCCTCTAATTATTCTTGTCATCTCTTTTCTCATAGAGACAAGAAAGCTGAGTAGAACAGAAATAGGTACCAACAGGCGAGTTGCTTGCAGTGTCTCTGTGGTTCAGGAACTTGTGGAGACTTTGATATTTGGGGTAGATATTTTGAATAGTTTAGAGATGTAAGCTGGATAAGTTTTGAACATTGTAAAGGAAGATTATCATGTGATTCTGGTGGAAGCTCTGAAGACCAAAATGTTGATAGGAAAGTCTGTGTTCATGAGGCTGCAGAGAAAAAGGAAGACTCTATTAGAAATGTGACTAGAGGACATTTATGTTATATTCTATCAAAGATATTATCTACATTGTACACATTTCCTGTCACATTTGTGTGGCTAAATTTAGAGGTGTTGTACTAAATAATCTAGTGGAGGAAATGTCAAGGCAGCCCGGTATTCAGGCAGTGGTATGGATATTGCTAGCAACTTTTATTCAGGTTTACTGTGATAATGTGGAACAGAAGGAAGAGTGTAAACTTGCATTTTGGTCAGAAAAGTTGGAGTAAAACCAAGCCTCAGGAACTTGTGGTTGTTAACTCATTACCATCACTATATAGTTGGTTAATAAATTACACAGACACAGTAGGAAAGATGGCTTGAGGGCATGTCAGGAATTGGCAAAATCATACGCAACTCATGTTCATAGTATATAAAAGTAAAAATCCCATTGAGAAGGGAAACTACCAAGAAGTTTTTTCTCCATGCTCAACCAGCCACTCAAAGGCTCCAGCAGCCATGGTCCCCAAAGTCTTGGCTACTACTTGAGATGGTGGCAGACATTGGCTTCAACCCCATGATACCAGTTCTGCAGAAATGGAGTATGCTGGAGTTAGGTGGTCATGGAGGCTTCCAACCCAACAAGATTTCAAAGGGAGGTCTGGCAGGTCAAAGTATAATGAAGTGAGAATTCATGTAGGTAGTTCCTGAGAGGGTTATGTGTGTAGCTGTGAGAAGGAAGCTAAAACTGCAGTAGAGACCCCTGGGATTAAGAAATGCTGGGAATGTGGAATATATGTCAGGGGATGTTGCTGGCTGAGGATAGAGCCAGTCTAATGAGAGGCCAAGGGACAAGGCTGCACAAGTCCTTTGGAGCCCATTGTGCAAAATATGTGCTCCAAATGCTGAGCCAAGGAGATAGAGGACTTGTTGGCCCAGATGGATTTCAGTCTTGGTTCATAGCCATCTCTTATTTCTCCCTTTTGTCATGGAAATATTTATTCTGTGCCACTGTATATTATTAGATATACATGAGTTGATTTTGATTCCTACAAGGGTTGACAACCAAGAGTTTAATTTGAGTCCCAGAAGAGATGTTAGACTTTGAGTTTTGGACAGTGCCGAAACTGTTCAGATTTAGGTATATCCTGGAGATGCGCTGAATGTATTTTTCATGGTGCGATGTTCATAGGCTTTTTGGGGGTCATGGATGGCACGTGAAATTTTGGAGATAGGTGTACCTTAGTGTACCTTAAAAGCTGACTGTGGACTGTTCCACAGTGAGGTAATGTAGGAATGTTCAGAGGTGAAATTATTAGATTATGAGATTGGTCTCCTAATCTATGAATAATCCATTGGGTGGATCAATAATTTGAAAGTACTACTATATTGGGTGTTAAATGGGGAAGGTGGGTTAAGCCTGGAAATAGTAGGTCACTGGGAGCACCTCCTTGCAGATTATATTTTGTCACTTGGTCCTTCTTTTTCTCTGTTTCATAGCAGTCATGAGTTGAGAAGCTTCCTGCAAAATGTCCTTCTTCCATGATGTTCTGCTTCACCTCACGCCTAGAGCAAGGGCGTTGGCTGCCCAAAGACTGAGACCTGTGAAACATGAGGTATTCTGCATCACCTTGGGCCCAGAGCATTGCAGCCAGCCTAACATGGATTGAGACCTCTGTCCTAGGCAACCGCAAGAATACTGGATCCCATCAATGTGGTTCAGAAAGACAGATATGTATATACATATTGGTTAGAATAAAAGGGACTTCAAAATGTACATATTTTTGAAGCTATACAGACCATTCTAATGGTTCTATAAAATTATGGCATGCTGGAAATTATTGAGGAATACCTGAGTAGAGCTGTTCTGGGGTAATTGATGGTAGTTTTGATGGGTAATTTATGAGTCCAGATGACTTCAGTCATGTCAAGCAGAATCCATACAGGTATTATTTGGAGTCATGTGGTATGGATGTCTAAATAACCAATAGGAAAGCAGCCCCAGATGACACTCTGAAGAGATGAGAATCATTTGGTGGGAAAAGAAGCATCACAGAGTCCCGAGGAGCTCTAAACTCAGACTAGCGGTGGACATTGGGCCTTGCTCCTTATCCTGGGGGCTTTCCTCTGACGAACTTGGCATGGTCACATACCCATGCTCCATCATGCGTTCCAGGCAGATGTCACAAGAGGTGAACTCCACAGTGCACCTTTGGTCACAAGAGGAGCTGGTGTCCCAGCCCAGCTCCTTTGTTCTTGTCACTGGTGACCAGTCAGACCTCACCAGGTGATATGAATGGTCAATTTTCTGAGCAAGCGTGGCTGTGGGCTGAACCACCTGGCCCTTTTGGCCCATCGGGCTCCCATCCACCTGACCCGCAATGCTCCCGCTTCTCAGCGGGATCACCCTGCTGCTCCAGTAGCTGTCATCAGCCCTGCTCCAGGCACTTCTGCCGGGATCGCCGTCCTCATATGTCTGGATCAGCTGTCTGCTTCAGAGGCCCTCTACAGCAGGTGCTGCCCTCCTCTCAGGGGATCCTGCCAGCAATCTCCTGGGTGCCACCCTGATAAAGCCAGTACTGTCCTACACCAACTGGTGTATATTTGGACCATCCAGAACAGTAAGGATCCCTCCTCCTTATTGCAGACCAGTACTACTGCCTTCACCAGTTGAGCAAGTCCATTGGGCTGTGCAGATCATGACACCTGCTCAACAGAGATGACAGTCCAAGAGCAGCCTGAAGAATCAGTGGTCCACCAGGAGGAGGAGGAGGGGCCCCAAGGGATAGACAAGCAGGAGGATCTGGGACTGGGTGCCCTAAGAATAGAGAAATCAACATCAGTAAAGCTTCTGGAGACCAGGTAGACCTCAATTATATGGAACCCAATCCTGTGTCTGGGGAAGAAATCACCTTTCAAAAGAAGGCCCAGAACCTTCCCAAGATCTTCCCTTGTAGGGGACCTGTCATTGGCAGCCCCCATAGACCTTCTGCTGGGGGGCTGCCCATGGCTCAGGCTGATGCAGAAGCAGCAGTGCTGCCAGAGCCAGACCCTGGCTGCTCCTCACTTCCAGACAAGTGGGCCAAAGAAAGGCTGGAGAAACACCATCTGCCCAGCTCTCCAGGCTCCCAGGGCTCAAGCAAGGGGGTGAGTGGGAAAAAGCATTCCTGTGGTCCATCAGAGAGCTGTCCTCCACCAAGAGCTTCTACCTGGAGGCCCCAAAAGAGAAAGAAGCTAGTGCCTATGGCCCTGCCACTGTGGCTGCCATGCTATCAAGATGGTCTGCCGCCACCTGCTAACAAGCCTTTTCTGTGTCTGGAGGAAGACATAGGCACCCTGCTAAGGGAGGTTCCAGGTGCAAAGAAGAAGAATTTGAAGGATAGGGCCTTGGAGGAGAGAAGAGAAGCTGAGGAGGCCAGCAAAACTACTTTGCCTGTCCATTCTTGCTCTCTACCTGGGGCCCATAGTGAGACTACAGACACACTGATCCCACTCCCAGACTCTTCCCACTCCCCAGATATACCTGCTAGCAATTAGTGGGAATTCCCTAAACCTATCTGTCCATCTGCCTTCCCCATTGCCAAGTAATGGTGAGTAGGGAATCCCTTGTTCTCTTCCTCTGCTTCACCCCATTAATCCTGTTTTTCCATGAGGCCCAGTCCCAATGTGGGAGTTACCCCTACTTTGTTTCACTGGGAAGAGCTGTGGCACTTCCCATTTTTCACCTCCCACACCTCATATCCAGTTCCCTTTCCCCTCCTAGCCTACCCCCTGCAGAAAGAAATCCCCAACCCCCATGTGCTTTGATTCTCCTCCTTCTCTTCATTCGTTTCCAAGGCCCACTCTAGTCCCTTCCAACTGCAACCCCAATAGCCATGGCCAGAACTTAACTACTGCAAGTATCTCTCCCACCAACACAGCCAAGTCCTCTGCTCACCTGACTCACCATCCCATTGTGCAGCCTGAGGACATGGCCATTGACACTACTCCCCCTTTTATGACAGTGACATTTCCATCTCCACCTGCCTCCAAGGACAGCTCCAGTCCATGCCCCCAGGTCCATGGCCCTGGTCAGCACAGGCAGCCAGCAAAGGCATCATTCTCCATTGGCCCCCAAAACCTCAGGTCTCCCACCACAACCCCCATTTGAACCAGGCTTTTGTCCCATTAATCACTCCTCAGCCCTCATCTGGGAGCTCTCCTGGGGAGCAATAGAGAACTTGCCTTCGGAATGCTGCCCTGCTTATAGTGATCCCAGTTATGGACCATGCACTGGCCTCCCTCCTGGCACACAGCATCTCCGCCATCATTGTCAAAGCCTGCAGCACCAGAAGAACCTATGGATACCACACCACCTCCTTGAACTATTCTCTCACAGTCCCCTCCTGCCTCCCAGAAAAACTTTAGACCATAGTAAGGGTTGCTTCCTGATTCTGGGAACCTCCATCAGAGTGGCAGCATTGCCTGGACTAGTCTCCACCACTTAGGGTACATAGCAGGAACAGGGACCCAGTGCAAGTCTAGAGATTCCCAGCAGTTCTAGAGACACCTCTCAGTCCATGTGTAGGGGTCCTGGTGGGAAGCTACAGCCCAACACATTCATATTGGGTAACCTACCCTGGAAGCTAAGCCCAAACTATGGGATTAAACTCACCAACACCTCAATGCTCAGTGGCAGCAATGGGCTGCCTGGTCTTGTGGGTATGATGTCACCCCTCATCCCCTTGGGCACATCACTCAACAACTGGCCAGGCTTTCCTATGATGCAGTACAGAGTTTCACAGCCTCCAGGACTGGCTTGAACTTGCTTATGGGTGGGCTGGATATGAGACAATGTTTCACAATTTGCCAGCTCCCTTCTCAAGCCTGCACTGCTAGAACTGGAGGGAAAGCTGTTTTGGAATGCCCATTCCAGACATGGGGTCCAAGCCTGCAACTGTGGATCAGAAGCACCTACTGTGTAGCACAGAGGATATCTTCATGGATGCCTGGCTTGACATCCCTACAAAACCCACTCTCTGTCTTGATGGTTACCTCATTGATCTGAGCCCTGGGAAGTTTTCTGGACTTCAACCTGGCTAGGATGTTCATTGCTAGCTGGAAGGGCTTCCTATTCCCTCACACATTTGCCTTCATGGTCTTTCCCTTGCTCCTCGAATATACATAAATTAATACTTATTGTTTCCAGTTCTTCTGTCTCTGTCATTTTTCTTGCTTTCTGATTAGATGTCAGAGAAAGAAGTAGCGTGTGTTTATTGTTATGTGTGGCGACGGACCTTTATGCAAAGGTCAGGAATATTAACTTTTTTGTGTGTGTGTGCAGAAGATTGATCCAAAGGTGCTCTTCCACTAAGCTGCACAGAAGTATTTTTAGTTTTCATTTTCAGACAGGGTCTCACTATTTTGGGAATGCTGCCCTAGAACTCACCAACTACCCGACTCAGCCCCTGAATTGCTGGGATTACAAGAATGCACCACCACACTTGGATTGACTAATAATTTCTAAGCCCATTTCTCTTATCCCCAAAATTTGAACCCATGCTTTTAGTTGAAGGCCTCATCTTCACCATGGTATGGAATGTATTCTCCCATCAAACAGCACGGGCCAATACTGCCTGAGAATCTGAGCTATGCATTGTGTGTCTTGGGCTAACTATGTCACTTCTGGTCATCATTACTGGGTGGTGGATATGGGAACATGTATATATTGGGACCTGGAAAATAACATAGCATTCAGTCTCTATTTAAGACATGTGAGTGGCCAATGAGCCCAGGAGGCCCTTGTGACCCTCAAGATCCTACCTCTATGGTTAGGGCATTTATCATCCTTAGTGCTCTGTCTATCCCTTCAGCTGCCAGCATAGCATCAGCATGTGGAGGAGACCCTGTTGCTACCCAGGAGCCCTGCCTCTCACCTTGAACCCGCCCATCAAGTACCCCAGGACAGTGTTCAGACAAGCTATTGACATCACCTAGCCCACCTAGTGCTTGTCAATCTCTTTCCTCCTCTGTCTGGAACTCCAGGTTGATAGGAAGGTCTCTATCCAAATGTGAGCTGAATCCTGGCCCTTCAAGGCAGATATTCTTTCTAGAAAATCAAGGTGGTTTAGAGAGAAAATGTAAGGATGCCTCCCATCCCTCTGTGGCCTCTCAGAACAAAGCTGCCCCTTCTGCATATAGGGGATCCACTCACCCTGGCCATACCCTGTCTTTGCAGCTTCCTTGGTCCCTTGGGCTACAGCAATGAAATGTGTGAGAGGAAGGTGATTCTGGTAACAGGAGGTCAGCCCATATGAGAAGACAGAGAGCCTTATAATGACTTGTCTTCAGACACCAGGAAATGATAACTGCAACAGTGGGAGAGGTCTTGGGTGTGTGGGAGAAAGAATGCTATGAAAACCATGGCTGCCTCTCCCTGAAATCTGAGAAGTTGGGTCAGCAGAGCATCTCCATGTCCACATATATAAATGTTGGCCCTGGGCTACCTTCCTGTTTAAAAGCTTCCCAGATCCTATGGGGCCTAAGTCTGGATCTCAGGGACACACAACCAATGGCATGGACCATAAAACCCTAGGACACCCTTCCAGTGCCAAAAATGACTGGCACAGGAGGCTAGATTTGCTTCAGTCCTGGGATAAGTGTCAGTGGTCCCCTACACACATTGCCATCCCCAAACCCAGGAGGGCTGCCAATGTATTAGCTAGATTTGAGGCCCCTGCTGCCCCATCTAGCCAAACTAGATTCTTATATCCATGTCAGACCCAATGGTCCCCATTCCCACTAACCAGCCCTATGTACCCAGTGCCCACCCGGATACTGCCAGCCAAGTGGACCCACCCTGGTTCCTTCTGCTGCAACAGGCGTCTGCATCCCTCAGGGATCCACAGTTTAGAAGCAGTTCCTATGGTTCCTGTAGTCAAAGGGTCACTTAGCCCTCTACTTCAGACTACCATGTCCTGTGGGTCTTAATAGACTCAGCCCTAGGCCCTTTCCTAAGACCTATTGCCCTCTTGCTATCAGATTGGTCTTGGCAACACCATCAGGTCTAGCCATCCCCATGATGACTGGCTTTTCCTGGTTACAGACAGATAGGGAGTGAGACAGTCCAGCCCCCAGGCCAGCCACATCTGGTAGATGGCAGCCTGGGTGGAGTGGAAGGGAGGAGGAGAGAATAAGCAGAGAGGTAGGGGAGGGGAGCAGGAAGGAAAAGAGACCCTGCATTTGTCTGACCCAAGACCTTGGAACTCAAGTTGCCCACTAGGTGCCAGCAGAGGACAGGGTTCCTGGGACCTCAAGTAATGACAGTCAGCAGTCTCTACCTCCTGTGATCCCATGCTAGGTCCCAGGTGAGCTTGAGGGCCACCAGGCAGTGGAGTCAGGGAAGAGGACATCAAGGGAAGGAGAGTATGAGACTGGACATACCTGGACATACTGAGAGCCAGGATTAGGCTTGCATTTGGGACATGGTAGTGGGCAGAAGAGCAAAATCCTCTCGTGCAACAGCCACAGGCTACACAATGTAGGTTTCACAATGCAGGTTACACGATGTGCTCACACACTGCTCCCCCAAAGATGGATTTATTTCTTGGTCTACAAAAGGGGGATTCTACTGACACCCACACAGATACTGGAGCTCACAGAGGTCAGAGAATGCCCCTCACATTACCTATTTTTATATCTGCCAATACCTTCTACTTCCAATGTTGTGCTCACCCAACAGGATGCTGAGCTTTCCTGAGCAATGCATGCCAAGAACTGCCCACTGCTGAAGCCCAAGAGGTGCTACCTCTTGGAGGTGCTGCATTGGGCTTAGTGTCTCTCTGTCTTTGCTGTTCAATGATCATGTGGCACAAGATAAAATCCCACCCTGCATGCCTGGGGGCCATGTAAGTCAGGTACCCACTGTAATGTGGCTGAAGCCCATGCAAGTAGGGCAAAAGGCTCCTGTCCTGACTCTCTTGCCCAGAGAAGACATCCATCAGCCATAGTCAGGCCACTGCTGTGGAAGGCCAAGTCCTTGAACTGGAGAACCTTGTTCCAAGTTCACATCATCATACTTGAGGTCCTCAATGCCCTGGGGAATCTGAGGTGGAATGGAAGTAGACCAACCATTCATTATCAAATCCTTGGGGTTTATTCCAAATAACAGGGATGAAATTCAGGCTCATTTCTAAATGTGGCTACTTCCTGGAATTTTGGCTTTGTAATGAAATGCGCTCCTCAGGTTTGATCTCCAAACACCTGGTTTTGGCCATTGAAGCTTTGTGAATCTGGCTTGTGGGAGGTGCTGTTAGGTAGTGGGTTAACATAGCCTATGAAGAAGAGGAACCCCACCTGAACCTGAAGCCAAATAAAAGTCTCCCACCTAACACCTTACTGTAGAAATTGTGCAAAGGGTTTTTGTTCATCTGTTTGTTTTTGTATCAGGTATTGCCGCAATTGGCCCTTCACCACTGAGTCACATCCCCCAGACTGTGTTTTATTTTTTACTTTGTGACAAGTTCTCTCTATGTTGCTTATGGCATCTCTAAGGTGCTGAGGCTGGCTTTGCCACTGGGATTGCAGGAGTGCTTCCTGAAAAGTTCTTAACAATGTAAGCGGATTTTGGTCCCCAGGCCGCGGAGAAGGGGGCGTTGAGGCTGGAAATGCTGCCGTGGCGGTGAAGCCAAGCGTGTGGGCGCGGCTGGGCGACTGGGCCCGCGCGCTGCTCTGGGACTACGCAGAGGCTTGCCGGGACGCGGTGGCTGCGGCGCGGGCTCGGCCGGGGCGCGCAGCAGTGTACTTGGGGCTGCTGGGCAGCGCCACAGCCTGCTGCGCTCTGGCGCCGAGAGAGGAGGCCTTCGAGGAGGCGCTCCTCGATGCGTCTGGGACTCTCCTGCTGCTAGCGCCAGCCACTCGCAACCGCGATTCCGAAAGCTTCCTGCAGCGGCTCCTTTGGCTGCGGGGTCGCGGTCGTCTGCGCCACGTGAATCTGGGGTTCTGCTCGCTCGTGTACGAGGCGCCCTTCGACTCCCAGGCCAGCCTCTACCAGGCCCGCTGCCGCTACCTGCAGCCCCGCTGGGTCGACTTCCCCGGCCGAATCCTGGATGTGGGCTTCGTGGGCCACTGGTGGATACTGAGCACCCGGATGCGTGACTGCGACATCAACGATCACAAGTTCCTGCACCTGCCGGCACATTTGCGCGTGGCCGGATCCCACCAGCTGCACTCCGAGGCCAATGAGCGGCTCTTCGATGAGAAGTACAAGCCTGTTGTGCTCACCGACGATCAGGTGGACCAGGCGCTGTGGGAGGAGCAGGTGTTGCAAAAGGAGAAAAAGGACAGGCTTGTCCTGAGCCAGGCCTACTGGCTAGTGCAGTCGCAGGTCGCAAGATGAAACCCAGTAAGAGCTTGAGGCCTGACTGGGGTCTGAGCCCTGGCAGACTGTGGAATGATGAGAGTGAGACGTAAATTATATGCACTGTTCTCTAACTGCTGTTGTTGAAAACAAGTTTGGAGAGCCATACTCCCTATCTCTTTGTTCCTTATTAGTGAAGATAGTTCACAGTCTTTTTGGTCTAGGAATTGGGTAGAGCAGAGTTGACTAATGTTTATCACTGCCAGAGCTAGTAATGAGCCTTTTACATAAGTCTTTTTAGGCTGGGAATGTAGTAGCTCAAGTGGTAAAGCACTTGTCCCTGGCATCCCTAAAGCCCTAGGTTTGATCCCCACTACCACAAAAACAAAAGAAAAATAACTTCATCCTTTTTCACTGTGTGACACAAGTCCCTTGACAGAGGTACTACATTGGTCAGGTGACTCCCAAACTCTCTTCCAAGAGCATGCATATTTTGCTTTATTTCTTTGTGTGTTTTCCTCCTCTTGTTCTTTTTCTTTGGGGGGGGGGTACTGGGGACTGAACTCAGGGGCACTTGGCCACTGAGCCACATCCCCAGCCCTATTTTGTATTTTATTTAGAGACAGGGTCTTACAGAGTTGCATAGTGAATTGTCATTGCTGAGGCTAGCTTTGAACTCACGATTCTCCTGTCTCAGCCTCCCAAGCTGCTGGGATTAAAGGGGTGTGCCACCATGCCCAGCTCCTCTTGTTCTTTTATGAGTAACATGTTTGTTTAGATTTTTAAAATTCGTTGAGCCAGCTGTGGTGGTACACACCTGTAATATGAGCTACTCTAGAGGCTAAAGCAGGAAGATTGCAAGTTTGAAACCAGCCTGGGCAGCTTAATAACACCATATTCAAATAAAAAGGGCTGGAGATGTTGCTCAGTGGTAGAGCACTGGCAGTGTGAGTGAGGCCTTGGATTCAAACTCCATTACCAAAAATAAAGTAAAACACTAATTATAGTCTCACAAGAAATTGGCAAAATAATACATTTTGAATATTCTTTACCCAGTTTCCCTTAAATGGTATTGTTTTACATAACTAATACTAAATGAGGATATTGATATTAGTATGACTGTTTGGTTTTGGAAGGGACGTGTTTTTGTAAAAACAATTTGGTTTTATCATATGTGTATTGACAGTGATTAGAAGTGGCTTGGAAGGAAAAATAGGTCCTAATCTCAAAATCTATATCTAATTGTAAATCCTGTTGATGTCATACTTCAGGTACCCTGAAAACAGAATTCTTTGGAAAAGAATAAGTTAAATTATGTAGTTGGTACTTAGCTAGGTTATGATAATCACACCTCTTAAGCTAAAATATTGGGGAATGTGACTACCTCTGTCACCTTGGTGCTTGTAGCTAGTTAATAAAACCAGGAGATGAAACAGTGAAAAAAAAAAAAAAAACAATGTAAGCAATGCTCGTGATGGCAGTTGGAACATTATTGAGGGCTAACTAGGATTATCCAGACTAATCCTGGAGAGAAACCTGCCATTATTGATTCTCTTGGGCAGGTGAAGATAGTGAGGTTGAAGGAGGGCACCCTGAGCCTGGGTAGGAGACAACCTGCAGCCCTTGAAGTACAGACAAGACCAGCAAAGAGAGGTGGTACAGCTCAGAGCTCATTCCCTTGTAGATCTTTCAGTTTTTTTGGTAGCCTGAGCTCTACCACCTCAGCCTCCTATGTGTAACTGCAAGGTAGGGAATGGGAGTGGGGGTCTGGGAAATGTCTGCTCCCAGGGGCAAGGCTCCCACATGTGTATATGCTCACAAGGACACCCCTTTTTTCACTGCCACCAGTAGCTAGGCAGTGCATGATGGGAGGGGAATTGTGATTCTTTCCATGTGCTGGCCCCATTGGTTCTCCTCCTTGTCCCTCCACTTCTGGCCAGGTTTTGGCCACTAGATGGGGTTGCCAGTTCCATGATTCTGGGCCATCTGTCCCCTTATTCCAGAAAAGATCAGCTTGCACCTCCCTGGAGGACAGACTAGTTAGGTCAGTGAACAGACCAGGGGGTAAGGACAGTATTGGGGTTGGAAGGTGTTACCTGGTCATGCAGGCCACTAGTGGACAGGGATGGGGCTCTGCAACAGAATCATATTCTATCGTCTAATTCCAGTTTACAGCTTTTGCCAAAGTTGGCCATAACCTCAATCCCTGGAGATGGGGGTCAGAAAGTGTTTCTCTGTGCCTGTGGAGGGGAGAGGGCTCCTAGGCTTTGGGAGCCACTGCCAGGCTGGGTGGTAGGTTTCAGGCCAGTAGTCCTGGGCACGGTCAGCAGCATCCTCAGGAGGTGTGCTCTGGCTTCTATCCTCCTGGATCCTGAAAAAACAAAGTGAGATCTGGGGAGGAGGAGGCCAGCTAGTTTCCTGGGTGAGCAGGTATGCCACTGGCTGAAAACGATCACTGTGGCCAGGCCTCTGTACTCTGACCAACAGAGGCCACGGCAGCCGTCCAACCCTCCAGGAGAGTCTAAAGTATAGACCCTTCCTTGGCCAGTATGTCCTTGCCCTACAGCAATGATGAGCTGAAATATTATGCGAGAGCGGAATCCTAACTACTGGAGTGGCATGGGATTGAGTGGGGGAATTTTATCTTAGCAAACCAGAGACTCACCCAGAGGGTGGTTTTGTGCTTGGCCCACAGCTGAGTGCAGGGCTGTTTAAGCAGTGCCAACTCTGGTCAGCTCCCCAGTCTATATATCTTAGAGATGTAAATAAAACATTCATACATTGCTGGTGGGACTGCCAATTGGTGCAACCACTATGAAAAGCAGTATGGATATTCCTCAAAAAACTTGGAATGGAACCACCATTTGACCCAGCTATCACACTTCTTGGTTTATACACAAAGGACTTAAAATCAGCATACTATTGTGACGCAGCCACATCAATGTTTATAGCAGCTCAATTCACAATAGCTAGACTATGGAACCAACCTAGGTGTCCCTCAATAGATGAATGGATAAAGAAAATGTGGTATATATACTCAATGGAATATTACTCAGCTTTAAAGAAGAGTAAAATTATGGAATTTACCAGTAAATGGTTGGAGTTGGAGAATATCATGCTAAGCGAAATAAGCCAATCCCACAAAACTAAAGGCCAAATGTTTTCTCAGATGCTAATTCACAATAAGAGGGGGCACTATGGAAGAATAGCATTACCTTAGATTAGGTAGAGGGAAGTGATGGGAGAGAAGGGGAGGGGGTGTGGGGTTAGGAAAGATAGTAGAATGAAACAGACATTATTACTGTATATTTACATGTGACTGCATGACCAATGTGATTCTGCAACATGTACACTCAGAAAAATGAGAAATTATATCTATATATGACATATCAAAGTGCATAAATGCATTCTACTGTCATGTATAACTAGTTAAATAAAAAATTTTAAAAAGATGTAAATAAATAAACATAAATCAAGCTCTCATAATTATTTTAAGATAAATCAATTCTTAGTTTTTATCCTATATCTAATGGAAAAAAAACTTTAGATAAGTTAAATCCAGTAGAATTTATCTGAGCAAGTGGAAAAACAAAAATCAAAAAACAATAACTGGAATGATTGAATTCCCTGGCAGCCCTCACAATCAAAAACATGTCCAAGGAACTAGTGTGTGCAGGGCCATCAGGCAGTATTTATGAACTGAAGTGAAACACAAAAACACATCATTGATTATAAAGACAAATTAGTGCATTACAACTTTGCAATGGACAAACTCAGCTGCTGTAGTTGCCTGAGTCTTAGCAATTCCTTCCCAGAAACTAGGTGGTCAGTGAGTAAAACTACTAAATTATATTGTAATTTGTCATCAAGGATTCAAATGTGAAGGCATCTTCATGAAAAATCTAATGTAATGTTGTTAGTACAATTTGCAAGAAATGAATAAGTAGCACATCTGATTTTTACAAATTAATTTAGAAGTTATCATAGTTTGTTAATACTAGTTTGTTAATCATAGATTGTTAGTACTATATAAGATTTAAAAATATCTAGAATCAAAGTAAAATGAAGTTGACAATAACTAAAATATTATCAACTCTGCTTTGAATATAAGAAGCAAATAACAAATTTACATGTAAACGTCTTTTGAGAAATGTGAAAAGGGAATTTCACTATGATAAATAGTTCTTGGATCTCTGTTTTAGCACACCCTACATCAAAAGATGTACACACAAAATGGAAGTGTAGTATATTTGAAAGTCAATATCTATATGAACATACTTAGAATTACAAGGTATTTTTAGTGCAACCTTATCATAAAAGACACTTATTTTGCATAGCAAACACAGAATATCTTATGCTCCTAATATAACTAAATGTTTAAGACACAAAAAAGATATTATGAGCATCCTTAAAAAAATTCTCCAGCCATGAACCTCTTTGATATTGTTGTACCTGTTGATCTTAAAAACTGATTTTTGTCATACTGATGATAAGAGATGAATTGAACATGACCATTTGCCCATCTCACTCGCAGGACATTGCTGTGGGCAATAGTTTAGGAGTTAATACTGAGAAGTGATTATTTTGATTGTCTAAGTGGAAAGAAAATGTTCTAGATTTGATGTTAGCATCATAGAAAAATAATGATCAATATTACAAAAAGTCATGAAAAGGCCAGATTTTTCACTATACTAAGATTGGGGAATTAAGTATTATTCACATTCACAATAAAGTTACTAGGAAAGTAGTAACAATATAGATTTTCATTTTAAATATAAAGTAATATCAATTTGAACTTAAAAAAAATCTCTTCACTCTTTCTTTCAACTTGGAAACAGTATTTAGCTGCTTAGAGTTTAGGCACAAAGTTTTGAGAATCAGCCATTTCATTTGAAAATGCTTGAAGTATTCATACTGGAAATATAAACTGTTCTATTGGGGATGTATATTATCAATTGAATCTTGAAACATATGTGTTGAAGGCTTGGTCCCTAGCTGATGTTGTCATTGGGAAGTGGGGCTTCCTAAATTGAGGATATGAGGTTATTGGAGGTATGCCCTTGAAGGGTATATATTTTTTTTAAATTTTTTTATTGGTTGTTCAAAACATTATAAAGCTCTTGACATATCATATTTCATACATTAGGTTCAAGTTGGTTATGAACTCCCAATTTTACCCCAAATACAAATTGCAGAATCACATCGGTTACACATCCACATTTTTACATAATGCCCTATTAGTAACTGTTGTATTCTGCTACCTTTCCTATCCTCTACCATCCCCCCTCCCTCCCCTCCCATCTTCTCTCTCTACCCCATCCACTGTAATTCATATCTCTCCTTGCTTATTTTCCCATTCCCCTCACAACCTCTTATATGTAATTTTGTATAACAATGAGGGTCTCCCTCCATTACCATGCAATTTCCCTTTTCTCTCCCTTTCCATCCCACCTCATGTATCTGTTTAATGTTAATCTTTTCTTCCTGCTCTTCCTCCCTGCTCTGTTCTTAGTTGCTCTCATTATATCAAAGAAGACATTTGGTATTTGTTTTTTAGGGATTGGCTAGCTTCACTAAGCATAATCTGCTCTAGTGCCATCCATTTCCCTGCAAATTCTATGATTTTGTCATTTTTTAGTGCTGCGTAATACTCCATGGTGTATAAATGCCACATTTTTTTATCCATTCATCTATTGAAGGGCATCTGGGTTGGTTCCACAGTCTAGCAATTGTGAATTGTGCTGCTATGAACATCGATGTAGCAGTATCCCTGTAGTACGCTCTTTTAAGGTCTTCAGAGAAAAGTCCAAGAAGGGCAATAGCTGGGTCAAATGGTGGTTCCATTCCCAGCTTTCCCAGGAATCTCCATACTGCTTTCCAGATTGGCCGCACCAGTTTGCAGTCCCACCAGCAATGTACAAGAGTACCCTTTTCCCCACATCCTCTCCAGCACTTGTTGTTGTTTGACTTCATAATGGCTGCCAATCTTACTGGAGTGAGATGGTATCTTAGGGTGGTTTTGATTTGCATTTCTCTGACTGCTAGAGATGGTGAGCATTTTTTCATGTACTTGTTGATTGATTGTATGTCCTCCTCTGAGAAGTGTCTGTTCAGGTCTTGACAGGGATGCCCTCTATCACCACTTCTATTCAATATAGTTCTCGAAACACTGGCCAGAGCAATTAGACAAAAGAAATTAAAGGCATAAAAATAGGAAAGGAAGAACTTAAATTATCACTATTTGCAGATGACATGATTCTATACCTAGAAGACCCAAAAGGGTCTACAAAAAAACTACTAGAACTAATAAATGAATTCAGCAAAGTGGCAGGATATAAAATCAACACGCATAAATCAAAGGCATTTCTGTATATCAGCGACAAAACTTCTGAAACGGAAATGAGGAAAAACACTCCATTCACAATATCCTCAAAAAAAAAAAAATAAAATACTTGGGAATCAACCTAACAAAAGAGGTGAAAGATTTATATAATGAAAACTACAAAACCCTAAAAAGAGAAGTAGAAGAAGATCTTAGAAGATGGAAAAATATACCCGGTTCATGGATAGGCAGAACTAACATCATCAAAATGGCGATATTACCAAAAGTTCTCTATAGGTTTAATGCAATGCCAATCAAAATCCCAACGGCATTTCTTGTAGAAATGGATAAAGCAATCATGAAATTCATATGGAAAAATAAAAGACCCAGAATAGCAAAAGCAATTCTAAGCAGGAAGTGCGAATCAGGCAGTATAGCGATACCAGACTTAAAACTATATTACAGAGCAATAGTAACAAAAACAGCATGATACTGGTACCAAAACAGGCGGGTGGACCAATGGTACAGAATAGAGGACACAGAGACTAATCCACAAAGCTACAACTATCTTATATTTGATAAAGGAGCTAAAAGCATGCAATGGAGGGAGGATAGCATCTTCAACAAATGGTGCTGGGAAAACTGGAAATCCATATGCAACAAAATGAAACTGAATCCCCTCCTCTCGCCATGCACAAAAGTTAACTCAAAGTGGATCAAGGAGCTAGATATCAAATCAGAGACTCTGCGTCTGATAGAAGAAAAAGTTGGCTCCGATCTACATATTGTAGGGTCGGGCTCCAAATTCCTTAATAGGACACCCATAGCACAAAAGTTGATAACAAAAATCAACAAATGGGACTTACTTAAAATGAAAAGTTTTCTCTCAGCAAGAGAAACAATAAAAGAGGTAAATAGGGAGCCTACATCATGGGAACAAATTTTTAGTCCTCACACTTCAGATAGAGCCCTAATATCCAGAGTATACAAAGAACTCAAAAAATTAAACAATAAGAAAACAAATAACCTTGAAGGGTATATTAGGACCCCAGCCCCATTCCCTTCGTCTTTCTTTTTATTTCCTTCCAGCCACCACTATGTGAGCCATTTTGCTCTCACTTGTTGTCCCCACCAGCTACAGGCCATAGAGATGGAGCCACATGACCATATACTAACAACAGATAAGACTTACTCTATTGATAAGGTTTGATTTTTGTGTATATGCTCTTGTATTGGGATTCATTCTTTCATGATAAGAACTATCTTTCGGTTATTGATGAAAGACCTCCTTAAGCATCTTTCATAAGGCATATCTGTTGGTCATGAATGTGAGACAGCTACAATTAAACATTTAGTTATACTAGTAGCATATGATATTCAGTACTTTGCTATACAAAATAAGTGTCTTCTGTGATCAAATTGCCCTCAAATACCTTGTATTTCTAATAGATATTGAGTTCCAAATATACTACAGTTGTCTTTTGTATGCTTCATTCTTTATAATGTAGGGCTACCTGAAATAGAAATCCAAAACTATTTATCATTATGAAATCCCTTTTTGCATGTCTTATCATTTCTTTCCTCTCCAACCATACCACACTCATTTTACAGATTTGACCAGCCTAGGCTTTATTTTGGAAAAGACATATGAATTTGTTCTAAACTGAGAGCATGGGCAAGAGAGGTTACCCCAGGTAGGAGATTTTCCCCAGCAGTGGGCCGAGGGCTAGGGCTGGGCCTCAGGTGGGTCTCTTATTCCCTATGCATCCCTGGAGAGCTGCCACCACAGCTGACCAACCCTCCAGGAGAGTGCAAAGTCTACACTCTTCCTTGGAAGCCTGTAGGTCCTGCCCTGCTTCAGTGTTGAGCTGGGACACTAGGAGAACTGAATCCTAGGAGAGTAGGAGAACTGAATCTTAACTACTAGAGAGGTGTGGCCACCAGAAGGTGGCCAATGGGCAAGAAATTGAGCTCAAGTGTTGAGAGCCACAGCCAAAGGGGCCCCAGCAAACTTCCAGCTGCCAGCAAACTTCCAGCTGCTGGCTGATGATTGGCTCACAGCAGCCCCAGCAACATCTAGCTGATTGGCTCCTCGGCCCCAGCAACATCTAGCTGATTGGCTCCTCTGCGGTGATGCTCATTGGGCTGTTTCCCTGCCCTTTCAGACCACGGAGCTGCTCATTGGGGGACTTTTTTGGCTCCGCCCACGTGACCCAGCCAACCGGCCTCAAGAGCAGGAGGATTGTGGGAGGTGGAGAGAAGCTGGTGTGGGAGAGAGAGGCTTGGGGAAAGCCGGTGGTGGCAGTTGAGGCTCTGAGGGTTTTTCCTGAGAGACTATTTTGTTTGTCGTGTGTGGTTCTAAAAATAAAGTTAGTTTCTTTTGACAAGTGGCTCCTGATTGTGCCCAGCCAGACTGCGGCATTTGGTGGCTCGCACGGGGAGCGACTGAGGGTAAGTGAAACTGCTCGCCCCTGAGGGCAGGGCGAGAGGATGGGTAGCCATTTTAAGATTCCTCTTTTATTTTGCTTCACTTTTGTTTTAAGTTGCCTGTCCCTGGAGATGAGTGAGACGGAAGAAAAACCGCTCACATCTGAGGAAAAACTATTTACATCTGAGGAACAGATAGGGAGAAAGGACGGATGCCCATGTCAGGAGGATAGAAAGGCTATAATGACTTTTTGTTGTTCCCTTTTTATTTCATTCTGTCTCGGTTTTGTTTGGCGTTATCTTGTTGGGTTGTATTATAGTAGAAATACGGGATCAGAAATTAGTAAAAAACAAACTGAAAGAGTGTTAAGTAAATTGTTAGAGGAAGGAGGCATCTCAGTAAAATCAAGAACAATCAGGGCATACGTTGATACAATACAAAAATGTAGCCCATGGCTTTTTAAGGAGGAGTTGTTAAATATATCACAATGGAACCATCATGGTGAAGATTTAAAAAGAGTAGAAAAGAAAAGCCCAGGGACTCTGCCATTTGGCACATTGCCATTGTGGACATTCGTATCTTGTTTGCTTAGTCCAAAGCCTTCAGTTCAGACAATGGTAGAGGAAGGAGAAGACATAATGATTCAAGTAAAAGAGAAGGTCTCTCAAGTTAGTCAGACAGAGGAAAAGATTCAAGTAAAAGAGAAGGCCTCTCAAGCTAGTCAGACAGAGAAAGAAAGTGTAAAACAGAAAAAGCCATCAGGGGGAAAGTTACAACAGGAGACTGCTACTAACACCTTTCTATCACCAGAGGGTGTAAGTGTCCAACCAACAGCACCACCTCTACAGGAGACTGCTACTAACACCTTTCTATCACCAGAGGGCGTAAGTGTCCAACCAACAGCGCCACCTCCATATGCTGGGAGGCCCCCAACCCCCGCAGTTGATAGTTGGGATCCTGAGACAAGGTCTCAAATATTAACATGCCCTGTATTTGAGGCAGGAGGGCAGCGATTTTACCAAGTTTTAAATTTCAAAACAGTGAAGCAGCTAAAAGAGGCTGTAACAACCTATGGTCCTCAAGCACCCTTCACTGTAAGCTTGGTCGAATCCATTAACAACTTGAACATGACGCCAGCAGATTGGGCTAATATGTGTAAAGCTGTGCTAAATGGAGGACAATACCTGTTATGGAAGGTTGCCAATGAGGAATTTTGCAAGGAGACGGCTAGGCGAAATGCAGCAGCTGGTTATCCTCAGAGAAATCTAGATATGTTGTTAGGAAAGGGACCTTATGAGGATCAGCAGCAACAAATTGCATATGATCCTGGCGTATACGCACAAATTGCTGCAGATGCAATTAAGGCATGGAAGACTTTACAAGGACATGGAGGTTTACAAGGTCAATTATCTAAGGTAATACAAGGAGCTAATGAACCTTATGCTGAATTTGTAGATAGGCTTATTCAAACAGCTACCAGAGTTTTTGGGAATACAGAACAAGCAATGCCATTACTAAAACACCTGGCTTATGAGCAAGCGAATCGTTGGTGCAGAGATATCATTAGACCATGGAAACATGAAGATTTAAACACATATATTAAATTATGTAGAGACATTAATGAACAAGAGCAAGTCGTGGCAGCTGCAGTAAAACAGGCTTTAGAAGCCAGAGACATTAATGAACAAGGGCAAATTGTGGCAGCTGCAGTAAAACAGGCTTTAGATGCCAGGCCAAGAACATGCTACAATTGTGAACAAACAGGACATTTTAAAAGGAATTGCCCCATTGGAGGAGGGTTTAACAAAACTAGGTATCAAAGGAGTAGAATACCAGGTATTTGCCCACGATGCCGAAGAGGGAGACATTGGGCTAATGAATGCCGTTCTCAAACCACCATAGAGGGTACTCCATTATCAAAAAACGAACAAGGACCAGGTGTTTATCCACGATATCGTGGAGAAAGGCATCGGGCTCCATTGCCAAAAAACGGACAGGGGGGCCCAATGCTCCGGGGCCCAAAACCACAAATATACGGAGCACTGGAGGAACCCAGCAACCCCATCAGGGTAGTGCCCAGGACACATTGTCCATCAGATCCCTCATCAGACAAACCAGAGGGAGCGCAGGGTTGGACATCTGCGCCTCCGCCAGAGCAGTACTAACTCCAGAGATGGGAGTTCAAATCATTCCCACAGGGGTGAAAGGACCTCTTCCCAAAGGAACAGTAGGCTTATTATTGGGACGCAGCTCTTCTACTCTAAAAGGACTTATGATAAGTCCTGGGGTAATTGATCCCGATTATGAAGGTGAAATAAAAATTATAGCCAGTTCTCCAAAGGGTATATCAGTAATTTCACCAGGAGATAGAATAGCACAGTTACTAATAATACCCAGCCTACATGATAAATTTTCCAGTCGTACTGTAGAAAGAGGTTCCAAGGGATTAGGCTCCACAGGTGTAGATTGGGCTATGCTTTCTTTAAATTTAGATTCTCGCCCCATGCTAAAACTAAATATTCAAGGACATGAATTTAATGGGCTACTGGATACAGGTGCAGACCTTAGCATCATCTCTCGTCAAGAATGGCCAAAACATTGGCCATTACAACAAGCCACTCAAACGCTTCGAGGCCTAGGAGTGGCAACTAATCCCCATAGAAGTGCAATGGTATTAGATTGGAAGGATCCTGAAGGATGTGAAGGAACTATACAGCCATATGTATTGGATCATCTTCCCGTAAATTTATGGGGACGAGATGTCCTAGATCAATTAGGTTTGACATTAACAAATAACATCAACCAAAATGCACCCACTATTATGACTAGACAAGGTTTTAGGAAAGGAAAAAGATTAGAAAAACAAGAACAAGGTATAGCAGCACCAATACAAATAGATCAAGGAACAGACAGACATGGGTTGGATTTTCAGAAAGGGCCACTGAGACAATAAAAATTACTTGGAAATCAGAAAGACCAGTATGGGTTCCTCAGTGGCCCCTGACTAAAGAAAAGATACAAGCAGCCCATGACCTGGTCAAACAACAATTAGCAGAAGGACATATACAACCTTCTGTATCTCCCCATAATACTCCCATTTTTGTCATCAAAAAGAAATCTGGTAAATGGAGATTATTGCAAGATTTAAGAGCCATTAATAATGAGATGGTTATTATGGGACCTGCTCAATCAGGGATTCCTCAGTTGTCTGCTTTGCCAAAAACCTGGTATGTTTTAGTTATAGATATTAAAGATTGTTTTTTTTCAATTCCAATTCATCCTGAGGATAGTCCACGTTTTGCATTTACTATCCCTGCACTGAATCATGAAAGTCCTGATCAGAGATATGAATGGAAAGTACTCCCTCAAGGGATGGCTAACAGCCCAACTATGTGTCAAATTTATGTTAACAAAGTAATCCAGCCACTTAGAAATCAAAATCCTGAACTACAAATATTTCACTATATGGATGATGTATTATTAGCACACAAAGATAAAAACACATTGCTAGAATGTTATGCCACACTTACAAACTTATTAAAAAATTATAATCTAGAGATAGCAATAGATAAAGTACAATTAAATTTTCCAATTAATTATTTAGGAGTTCTATTATCCTCAACCATGGTCCGTCCACCAAAAATTCAAATACGAGTAGATCAACTCAAATCACTTAATGACTTTCAAAAGTTATTAGGAGACATAAATTGGATAAGGCCTTATTTAGGTATACCAACAGGAGAGTTGGGACCTTTATTTGATATCCTAAAAGGTCCATCAGATCCAAATTCACCCCGAATGTTAACGCCTGAAGCAAGAAAGGCATTAAAAATCATTGAAACATATATGGAAAATATGCATTTGGATAGAATTGATATAAGTTTGCCTTTATTATTTATTGTACTACCAACAAAAAATATTCCTATAGGAGTATTTTGGCAAGAAGGTCCATTATTATGGATACATTTATCTTATTCTCCTAACACTATTCTTACTAGGTATCCTGAGGCTGTAGGACAGTTAATACTCAAAGGAATAAAAGCAGCAAAGGGAGTGTTTGGAATTTCTCCCAATAAAATTATTACTCCATATACTATGAATCAAATTGATGAGTTAGCTAATGAGTTAAATACTTGGGCAATAATCATGTGCAAATCTAATGTTTCATTTGATAACCACTTACCATCTAATCCTTTATTGTCTTTTTGGTCATTGCATCCTGTAATTTTTCCAAAAATGACAAGAAAAACACCTATCATGAATGCTCCAAATATATTCACTGATGGGTCAAATAATGGTACAGCAGCAGTAGTTACCCCTGATCAAACTTTTACATTTTTAGTACCCAAACAATCAGCTCAAAAGGTAGAGCTTAATGCAGTTTTACAAGCTTTTGTGATGTTTAAAGATTCTGTATTTAATTTATTTTCTGATAGTCAGTATGTAGTTAATGCTATAGTATCTCTTGAAGATGCTGGTAGGATTTCCCCTTCTTCTACTGTTTTCTCTTTGCTTTCCACTATACAAAGTCTAATCTGGGACAGAAAAGATCCATTCTTTATAGGACATATCAGGGCACATACAGGATTGCCTGGAGCCCTTAGTTTGGGCAATGATTTAGCAGATAAAACTACACATGACATACATATTTTCTCTACACTAGAAGAAGCTATAAATTTTCATAAAAAGTTCCATGTCAATGCTAATACTTTACAAAAGCGTTTTAAAATAACTAAGGAACAAGCTAGACAAATAATAAAACAATGTCAAAATTGTGTGACCTTTTTACCACAAGTTAATCTTGGAGTCAATCCTAGAGGATTGATACCTAACCATATTTGGCAGATGGACGTCACACACTTGCCAGAATTTGGAAAATTAAAATATTTGCATGTTACAGTTGATACTTCTTCTGGATTTTTGATGGGCTCCCTTCATGCCGGAGAAAAAACTAAAGATGTTATAGCTCATTGCTTACAAAATTTTGCCACTGTGGGTGTTCCAAAACAGTTAAAAACAGATAATGCCCCTGGTTATACTTCTACCTCTTTTAAACAATTTTGCTCAACATTTGGCATTACTCATATAACAGGAATCCCATACAATCCACAGGGACAAGGCATAGTTGAAAGAGCTCATCAAACTATTAAAATGTACTTATTAAAGCAAAAAGAAGGAATTGGGAAGGGGTATATATTCCCCAAAGATAAACTTAAAATAACCCTTTTTACTCTAAACTTTTTAAATTTGGATTCATCAGGACTTAGTGCTGCGGAAAGGCATATGTGTCCAAAAAATGTACATAAGCCCAAGGTACTTTGGAAGGATATTCTAACAGGACAATGGAAAGGTCCTGACCCAGTAATTGTCTGGAGTCGAAGGTCTGTTTGTGTGTTTCCACAGGGAGAACAGCAGCCGATTTGGATTCCAGAGAGATTAACCAAGGTCCTGACCCAGTAATTGTCTGGAGTCGGGGGTCTGTTTATGTTTCCACAGGGAGAACAGCAGCCGATTTGGATTCCAGAAAGATTAACTAAAGTGGCTCCTGATTGTGCCCAGCCAGACTGCGGCACTCAAGAAGGTCTCCATAGAAAACTAGGGACCTACTCAGTGAGTGGTTCTGTGCCTAACCCACATCTGAGTGGAGGGCTGTTTGAGCAGTGCCCACTCTGGTCAGTTCATCTACATCCCAAGTCTGTATGTCTTAAAAGATGGAAATAGATTATAATTTTTAATATTTAAAGGAAAACAGGTATCAGAACCAGACTCCCACAGGAAATTGATTTGGACAATGCAGGAGAACTGAATCCTAATGACCAGAAGATGGCTGATGGGCAAGGGATTGAGCTGGGGATGGTAGCAACATAGCAATTTAAAAATGATGCTGATGAACACATTAATGGCTGTAAGACTGAGTAGATAGCAGGCAAGATCAGGTGGGCAATGTAAGGTGAGGAATGCAACCTCTGAGAAAGAATCCAGAGCATAAATGAAATAGACTGGGACATAAATGAAGAATGCCTTCAAAGGAGTCACCAGTGGGCTGCCACAGACAGACAAGAGGAGAATTAAGGAGCTTGACAATATCAATAATTATAAATATTAATAAAAATTAATAAAAATAATAAATGGAGAAAATCAAGTTTGGACTATGGTTAAAAGCCAATATTGTCCAATGTGAATGTTCAGTGCAGGAGCCATCAGTATTCGAAAGCTCACAAATTTCTTAGTAAATTGCTAAGGAATTCGGAAAGCGGAATACAGGTATTCCACCATCCTCTGATCCCCAATGCCATTTTCACAGCCAAGCCCCTCTGGGCCTCCACAGGGGAGACCTGAAAGACCTTCATTCCCAACACTGGACTCTATCAACTAGCAGTGTTGCTGCAGAATCATGGATATTCAGCCATAATCCTGCATATTCTGACCCAATTCTATGAAGTCTCTGCCTCCCCTGCCGTGATTGCAGATTTTTTCTCCCAAGGCCAAGCTACTTCCTGACCAGATCCTCTCCTAGCATCACCTGCATCTGGTGGATTCCAGGCAGGCCCCGAGTGCTGCCAGATCTACCCCTTCATTGCTGCAAAGTTTCAGGCCCTTGTTCCTGATGTGTATCACACACCCTGCCTGTCATAGTGCATTGCCAGGCCCCTCTGGTATTTTCTTCTTTAGACATTAAAGACATACACTTGTAAAATAATTTATATTCTCCAAATAAAATTTCCCCACTATAACACAGAATAATATGAATAGAAAGACATAAAGTAACCACCCATGAGACCTGGATGAAAATTCAATAAAATTCAATGAAACTAGAAAACCAATGGCTGAGCAAAGCTGAGACATCCTGGTATGAATATCAAGATGTGAATAGAAAGTGAGCAGGCAGAGAACCACTCAGGCTCAATGTTTGGCCTGACTGAGGAATACATCACACAAAGTCTAGAGTATTCTGAGTATCTGTCCTTTTAATTTGCATCATACACAAAAATGCAAGTATTCTGATGGTTAGTTTGGCACCCAATCAACCATTCTAAATTTCTTATATATTGATAGGATTTTGGCATGGAAATAGATTTAAAGACATAACTAAATATTGTATAATTTCATGCAAGGTCAATTGGTAGAAATGATGAGCACTTTTTCAGGACTGGCACTCTTCCACAGGTGCCCTTGGCCTCTCTCAGGAGCATCTTCAGCAATGATTGAGGATATGGGCAAGAGAGGGTACCCCAGGCTTTTCTCCATGCTCAGCTCTAGGCCAAGGAACTAGAAGTTAGCTTGGAGCTGCACCAGGTCGTGGAAGGCCTTGACTGAGTGGTATATGGCTGATATGTGCCAAAGCATTTTGAGACCATGGCTGTAGATGCTGTCAACTCTGGGGCCTTTCAATCATGGGAGCTCTCCAAGCACCTTTCCCCATCTCTTCCTTGTCCTTGTCCTCCTTCTTCCAGGGCTGGGAGCATGACCCAGCTGGTGCCAACAACTGCAGGATGCCACAGCTCTACATGCAGTAGGTGGCTGGACCCAGGCCAGCTCCTTGATGCTCAGCCCCTATGCCACACATCCCTTCACAGCTGTGCATGGACCTTCATCACCTGGGATCCCTGTCCCAGGGATGCCTTGTCGAGTTGGAGGACCTATTGCTCTTCACTCACTTAGACCAGGCTGCCATGGCCAGCAAGATGCTGTGGTCCAGCTGCAGCATCAAGCTGAGCCTCTTTCCATCTGAGTAGCAGAGGAGATATACCAGTCCCAAGCTGCCCTCTCCAGATAGACTCACAGTTCATGATGTCGTGCCCACCTCCTGGCTGCTTTGTATATTCTGCAGCCACAGCAATGGCACCCGTGATGGCAGGCAGTTCCTCAACCCCACGGTGGTGTGTGGTAGGACCTTGGCTGGCCCCAGACCTCAGCCTACAGACCCCCATACAGAAGCAGAAAAAGCGGACCAGCTGTGGGGCTGCAGACCCTGGTTTCCCAGCTTGACACTATGCATGCCTTGGTGATCGTGCTACCCCTATTTTCCCAGCCCTCCCACAGCCAAAGGCGCAGCATGGGAATCTGAGGGCTCCATTGTGGCAGACAGCAGGGGTGTGGGCAGCCAGTAGCCCCAGTACAGCTTGCTGTGGGCATCGCGGCTACTGAACAGGGCATACCAACATCACCATTACTACCACCACCCAACTCCTTACTTGCCCTATACAGGTGCGTCACTGACATCTGCCTGGCCAGCTGGACCCTTGGTGACTCTGATGCTACACAGCCTGCACAGCCAAGCCTGAGGCCTGCTCGCAGTGCCTCTGGGCCCCCACCACAAATCTACTGGAGGACCTTCCAGAGAGCACCAAGCGCATGAAATGAGGCTCATCCAGACATCCCTGTGGAGGCAGGAGGGTACTGGCCACTACCTGTGCAAAGCATGCAACCTGTAAGATCAATAACCTTAGCCTGCCCCTCATCAAGCCTTTGATTCATGTTAGAACAACTAGCCTTGGAGCCCTCCCAAGGCCTAAATGCAAGAGACAGCAATGAAACAGTCAGGTGTTTCATGAAAGTTAATTTTTCCAAGACTTAACCAGTCAAAAATGATCTGGTTGGAAGGTGGCACAGCATCATCAAATGGCCAATCAGGGGCATGGATGCATTCTTTCTCCACAAGAGGAGTGTCCTCAGTGGCTTCACATACTCTTACTCTTGGGCAACTCCATGCTTCTTAAATTTTTCTATAAATTGGCCTAAGTTTGCACTGGCTGGATTGTGTATAGTAAGTAATCTTACTTCATACACATGACATTTACTGGAGAAAGCTTCTTTAGCAAATGGTGCTGGGAAAAAAACTAGAAATCCATATACAGCAAAATGAAATTACACCCTTGTCTCGAATCCTGCACAAAACTCAAAGATTTAGGCATTAGAACAGAGACCCTGCTCTAAACCCACCAGACTTGAAAAAAACAGTAAGAGGAAAGTGCATTCACTGTACCAAAGCTTTTCAGCATCACAGCTTAGCAGCACAGCCCAGCACAGACTACAAGCTCTTGCCCTTGTGATTCAGGTGCTGCCTGGAGCTTGGCTCACTGCTGCTGCCCAGAATTGCAGGACTGTGAGGACCCACATAGGGACTAGCCTAAGAAAAGACCAGTTCATCATTCAAAGGATGAAGTTTCCACTGCATGCTTAGGACTTTGGCACTACAGTAAAGTCAAGGAATCTTATGTCAAAACATTGCAAGACAGAGACCATCTGTATTTGTATTAGGTCTCATATCTTCATCAATTAGGAATTCACAAAATCCATTGGATTGCATCCAAATGATCACCTTATAACCCCATTACACAGTAAAATGATCTCGTATAAAATAAAAAGGAAAATACTTGGCATTTGATCTGAAAGCTTAGAACATATTTATTGCAACAGAAGTATAAACACAAGACCTAAAAAGAGTGGACAATACTTAAAGTTAGAAGTGTAATTTTTCTGACTTTATCAATGGCATTTATGTTCATGATTTGCTGTGGTTTGGATATGATTTTTTCCCTAGAAACTTGTGTTTTTCCATGGCTTCAGAAATTTCTCCATTCACTTGTATGCATCAGCTTGATTATAATATACTTATGTGTACATTTTGTTTTTAGTATTTATCCTGCTTGATATTCTCTGAGATTTCAGGATCTATAGTTTGTTGCCTATCACTATGTTGTATAATTGTTAGTGCTTATTACTGGAAATATATTTAGACCTTTTTCTCTTTTCCTCTAAGTTTCCTGTTGCAAATATTTATTTTGTTTAATTGTCCCAAGCACTTGGATATGCTCTTTGCTTTACCATTTTATTTCCTTTTAAATTTTAATATGACAATTTTCTATTGACATTGTCAAGCTCCTTTATTCTTCCCTTGTCTGTGGGCAGCCCACTGGTGACTCCTTTGAAGGCATTCTTCATTTATGTTCAAATCTACTTCATTCCTGGCATCTGCTCTGGATTCTTTCTTAGAGGTTGCATCCCTCAGCTTACGTTTCCCATCTGATCTTGCCTACTATCTATTCAGTCCTCACATCCTTTAATGTATCTGTCGGCATCATTTTTAAATTGCTATGTGAAAGTTTCAAAGTCAATTCCTGTGGGAGTCTAATTCTGATACCCGCTTTCCCCCTTTGTCTTTTTCTTGTCTTTCACCTTCTACTGAGCATACGCAAGTGTCCTTTTCCAGCTCCTGGGTGTCACCCAATGTATTCATCTGCATTGACTCTGTTTCTCCTCCTCCTCCTCCTCCTCCTCCTCTTCCTCCTCCTCCTCCTCCTCCTCCTCCTTTCTTCTTCTTTGTAATATGTACCATTATTTGGTTTTGATTTGGGTAATGCTGACCTGACAAATGAGTTGGAAAAGGTCCCCTCCTCTCCAATTTCTTTAATGTTTCCTACTATGCAACTGTCATGTATACCTACATTGTCTTGCCACTTCAAACTCTTCATGTGCAAAATATATATTGTTCCTTACTTTTCTATTGTTTAATTATCATTATTTTAGAACGATCGTCACTCAATTTATGTACATAAGTATACTGTTAATTTTCTGTAATATCTTTGTCCCATCTGAAATTCTGTTGTATAGTTAACATTGTGTGTGTGTGTGTGTGTGTGTGTGTGTGTGTTGCTGGGGATTGTGACTCAGGTTTCACAGAGGCTAAGCAAGCATTCTACCCCATTAGCTATATCGCCAGCTCCAATGCTGGTTTTTCATAATGCAGTTCTGCATTATCTATATTTATCTTGGCAAATCTTGCTAGAGATTCCTTAATTTTATTGATCTTTGAAAGAATGGGAAAAGTAGTAGGTATCCATAGCAGTAAGGAGGCAGAAGGGCTGAGCAGATCAGCTGTGACCAGGAGCATGGCTAACCTAAACTGAAGACTAAATTTTACATTCATAGGCACAGAAAACCACTGGTCCAAGAAAATGTTCTACTTGGTTATGATGGTGAAGACCCATCTTCTCTAAGCATATTATACAAGAATTAACCACTTCTCAACTGGATGCAAAGCACATAGATTTTTATCACTCATTCTCCAAGACCCCTTAACGGGGCTATCTCCTGTTAAACTCACCAGACTTGAAAAAGTAATAAGGGAAAGTGCATTCACTGTACCAAAGCTTTTCAACTCATAGCTTAGGAGCACAGTACAGACTATAAGCTCTTGCCCTTGTGATTCAGGTGCTGGCTGGGAGCTTGGATCACTGCTGCTGCCCAGCATTTCAGGACTGTGAGGAAACACATAGGGCTACCATGGGAAAAAACTAATTCATAATTTAAAGGATGAAGTTTGCACTGCATGCTTAGGGCTTTGGCACCACAGTAAAGTCAAGGAATCTTACATCAAAGCATTGCAAGTTGGAGACAATTTGATTTATATTAGGTCTTGTATTTTCATCAACCAAATCTTCTACCACTGTCGCTAGCTTTGCTGACAGCAAGCCTGGCTCTGCTAAGAAGTTAGTGATCAAGAACTTTAAAGATTAACCTAAATTACCAGAAAACTACACAGATGAAACATGGCAGAAGCTGAAAGAAGCAGTAGAAGCTATTCAGAATAGTACTTCAATTAAGTAAAATTTAGAAGAACTCTACCAGGCTATAGAAAATCCCTGTTCTTACAAGATTTCTGAAAACTTGTACAGACAGCTGTGACAGATTTGTGAAGATCACATCAAAGCACAGATTCATCAATTCAGAGAGGATTCATTGGATAGTGTTCTTTTTCTAAAGAAGATTGACAGATGCTGGCAGAATCATTGTAGGCAAATGATCATTATCAGGAGCATTTTTTTTGTGTTTCTGGATAGATAGAACTTATGTTCTTCAGAATTTAATTCTACCCTCTATTTGGGACATGAGACTGGAATTATTTAGGGCTCATATTATAAGTGATCAGAAAGTCCAAAGTAAGAAAATTGATGGCATTCTTCTCTTGATGGAGAGAGAAAGAAATGGTGAAGCAATTGAAAGAAGTTTACTCCAAAGCCTTTTAAGTATGTTCTCTGATTTGGAAATTTATCAACATTCTATGAACAAGAATCTTGAAAGAAACTAATTGGCTCACGTAGCTGAAGGCCAAAAATTGATGCAAGAAAGAGAGGTTCCTGATTATCTTCATCATGTTAACAAACATCTAGAACAAGGAGCAGACAGACTTATTACTTACTTAGAGCAGACTACCCAGAAGTCATTAATTGCTACTGTAGAAAAACAACTTCTAGGTGAACACTTAACAGCAATTCTTCAAACAGGTTTAAATAATCTTGATAAAACCCAAATTCAAGATTTATCTCTCCTGTATCAATTCTTCAGCAGAGTTCGAGGTGAAGTTCAGGTGCTCCTGCTATAGTGGATTGAATATATCAAGGCATTTGGGAGCACTGTTGTTATTAATTCCAAAAAAAGATAAAACCATGGTTCAAGAATTGCTAGATTTAAAGATAAGGTTGAACATATAATTGACATCTGCTTTCTGAAGAATGAAAAATTTATCAATGTGATGAAAGAAGCTTTTGAAACATTCATTAACAAAAGACTAAACCTGATTGGACAAAGTCTGGACCAATAGCATTGGTACATTTTTCAAACCCTAATTAGCATAACTTTGAGCCAATCACAGTGACCCAAGGGCTATATAAGCCCTCTTGCCAGCCACACTTCGCAGAAGATAACTGAAGACGGCGGAGCAGAAGAAGCCGGCGGAGCAGAAGCCGAAGCCGGCGGAGCAGAAGCCGGAGCCGCCGCCCGAGCAGAAGCCGCCCGAGCAGAAGCC